>NC_091394.1:4958000-5190500 GCF_032191515.1 Phaenicophaeus curvirostris | reverse complement strand
AGAAGCCTTGCTTTGTTTTTTCCCCCTTAGCTTTGTTCGAGAAGAAAATCTACCTAGTTTTATGCAGCTGCTTGTTAAAGCAAGGGAGCAATGAATACATAACTTAGCAATACTGTTAGGGATTTGCTCCGTGATAATTTCTTCATATCTATAATTTGTTTATTATTATCCTTCAGATTATTATTTTTATTCCTTTCCTTTAATCAGCCCATCATTGAAAATATTGCTGGCTGGATCAGTGGGAAGACAGTAACATGAAACTGGAGAATGATGTGTGTATATGAAAAAAAAACCCAACAAAACACAAAACCAAAAAAAAAACCAAACCAAAAAGAAATAAGGAAAGAGGGAAAAAATGATAAACAAAAAGAGACATTCTGGTTATTCTATGATTCATACGTATGGACAGATAGATCTAAATGGACAAAAATAGGAACAATGAGTTTCTACAACTGTGGTGGCTAAAGAATTCAGGCTCATTATTTTTTCCAGATATTTCTTCCATTTTTTTCTGCAAACTGCTTAATTACTGGACCTTGCAGGTAGACAGATTTTGTCAAAATTAATCTGGTCTAGGAGGAAACACACTTTGTCCTTGTACCCCTTGAGAAGACCTGAAATAAGTAACATGAAACAAACACACTTAGTTTTATCCTTAGAGTCACCAGTATAAAATCTGAAGGCTGGGAGAGGCTCAAGAAGTCATCCATATCTGAGATGAATGAAAAGAGAAATCTGAAATCACATTATTAGCTCTGGTTATGTCATATTAAACATTCTCTTTAAATTAATTCCTGGCATTTTTCTTAGAGGTCTTTAGATGTGGTTTTGGATAAGGCAAAATATTGCCATGTTTCTGAAAAGAAATTGAGGTAAAGAGGTGTGAAGGTATACATATGAAAATTGTTTTATCCCTTTGGGGTGTCCAAGGGAATGTACATAAATTTAGATCCATGATGGGGGCCTAATCAAAGCTGGTGAAGGGGCTGGAGAGCAGGTCTTACGAGGAACGGCTGAGAGAGCTGGGGGTGTTTAGCCTGGAGAAGAGGAGGCTGAGGGGAGACCTCATTGCTCTCTACAACTACCTGAAAAGAGGTTGTGGAGAGGAGGGAGCTGGCCTCTTCTCCCAAGTGATGGGGGACAGGACGAGAGGGAATGGCCTCAAGCTCTGCCAGGGGAGGTTTAGGCTGAACATTAGGAAAAAATTCTTCACAGAAAGGGTCATTGGTCCCTGGCAGAGGGTGCCCAGGGAGGTGGTTGAGTCACCTCCCTGGAGGTGTTTAAGGGATGGATGGATGAGGTGCTGAGGGACATGGTTTAGTGTTTGATAGGAATGGTTGGACTCGATGATTCAGTGGGTCTCTTTCAACCTGGTGATTCTATGATTCTAAGTCTCCCTTACAGGGTTGAGCACTGAAGACCTCCTTGTGGAGGAGCCTGTGTGCTCCCAGGGCTCATGGAGACCCAAGCAAAAATTGAGGTTACCCAGGTCAAAATGCCAGGGCTATTTTTTTTTTATGTTGTGACCCCACGTGTCCCCTGGGCAAGGCCTGACCTTAACAATGAAGCACAGTCTTATCAATATCAGATGGACACGACAAATGCTGTATCCAACCAATTTCAAGTGAAAGTGAACTCATGCAGAGAGGAATAATATTGCCTCCTGAATGAAGCTCATTGTTTTGCTCTTAAAAACATACCAAAATTTTCTCTTGGCTGATGACACAGAACACTGCAGAAAAGAGGGATTGGTTCACCTTTTCTTGTGATATAATAGCCCTCTTTCATATCGTTCTTAAATATACAACTGAAGAAACATTATATGTTAATACTTCAGCTAACAATAGCTATTCTACACAGATATGTCTGATATCTACATAACTTCCCAAAGTGGGGGTGGGAAGCTGTCTCTAGCTTCAGCAGGGTTTGAAGATTTGTGTGATACAATAGGTACATGTAGCAGGAAAAAAACAGGGGTGAAGTGTACAAGGAATTAAAAAAAAAAAGAAAAACATCTTTTCTGTCAGTATCCTATAGGCCAAAGGATCGCTTGTAGATAATCATGGATTAATTGTGAATGTAAAGAAAGAGACACTTTTTTTTTATCAAAGCTGTTGCCTCAGGGCAAACTCCAGTGCCATGAAAGCCGAAATGTTTTCTTTTATCACAGTTCCTTTTCTGGCACCTGAAATTATTTCTTTCATGTCTGATAGTGAGGAACGAGGCAGCATAGCTCCCCAGAGATGAGTGATTGTTACCATGGTCTCATAACATATTGGCAGCCGATGTGGCACCCATGTACACCTGTCACTCAAACAGGGTAAAATGCAGATGTGGCACGAAAGCCTGAACTCAACCGCTTGGAAGCCTCTCCCCTAACAACGCGCACCCCAAAACACACACATGTCCTCCTCAGCCCCCCCCCCCTCCCTGGGATGTGGCTGTTTTTCAGCCTACACATATGTGAGTGCACTCAGACGTTATCAGGCCTGTTTAATGCGATGAACCTGCATTAGCATTTCTGCAGGGCAAACGCAAATAAACAGAAATGCGCTGAAAAAAAAATGTTTCAAACAAATTCCTCTGCAAGTCAGGCAGAGAGAGGGAGAGAGAGCACAGCACACAAATGAGACAAATTCCTTCATATGGAAGTGAACTAAGACCTTTTTAATGAAGACTCCAAGGCTGGAGAGGGAAGCGGGGTGCTGGATGGATGCTTATCTACTTTTTTATTTTCTTCAGGCTACGGGCAACTCAAGTCACTGTGGTCACACAAGACAAGGTGATGAAAGTGTCAAAAGGCAGGCAGATAAAATCGTATTTTAGTCTTGCGACTGATGTTCTTGGGGGCAATTTGAACCCCAGTTTAAGGCTCAGCACATGGACAAATGAAGGAGACAGGCTAAACAATTTTTGTTGGGAGATATTTTGTCTGGCACAGATGTGGGATAGATCTTCTGCTAGGGGTGGAACACAACTGTATTGGAAGAAGAAGGAAATAACACACGCGTATGGCTCTTAGGTTAGTGAACTTGTTGAGGCAGACTGGATTTGCCCACATAAATGATCCGACATTTTTGGTCAGTGAGACAGAAAACATAGTCTCTCTCTCTCTTTCTCTCTCTCTTTCTCTCTCTCGCTCTTTTTTTTAAGCAAATTGCCAGATTAGCTCCTGGGCTAAAGTAAATAGTGCACTTCCATTTTTTTAAAAGGGAACTACAACAAGGAACCCAGACGTGTTCATCTCAGATTCGTAAATCCATTGCTTTATTGAACAATTTGTCCATTCTTATAAACTGATTTATAATAAGTGTAATATGATTCATCATGTCATCTTGTAAACAAATGTGACACTTCATTAAACACAGTAATCAAATTTAAGCAGTCCCACTTTCATATTAACAACCAAGACCTTTACAATTCTACTGTTCTGAAGGTACTCCTACTCTAATGAAAGTGGCATCAAGGAAAGAAAAAATGTAACAGAGGTAGATTTCTTAGAGCGGTGATGAGGAAAGAAATACATGTTTAGTAAGTAGCCAGTAATTAAATTAGTAATTGCCCGAAATTTATTGTAACAATAGTTTTACAAGATGCTCCTTTTGGGGTGTTTTATCTTAGTAAGGAATGGGCAGTTTGAACATCTTGGAAAATCTGTTGTAGGATTAACAAAACCCTTTTAAAGCCTGAGTTTCAGAAAGAATTTTTTGTGCTATTTTTGTGTTTGCCATCTGGAATGACACTGCAAGCTGGCAAACACAGGAATAATGTGAGATATTTCCATCACATAGAGTTAGATACGGATTCATCAGGGAATGTAAGCATCTGAATATCAGTCAGATGCCCATAATTATCTCAACTTTGACCTGTTTTGAGGGATCAAGCAGACGCTGTATTAAAATTAACTTTTGCTCTCTTTCAGGAAATGGTTGCCTTCGTCTCCTGAGGGATAGGCATTCAAATCATGGAAAATTCAAAAAAGTATGAATGGAAAGTCAGCGTAGAGTACAATTTTTCTATCTTTGTTGGGAGTGGTTCAACATTGTAACAACAATTCCATGTTGTGAGCCAGATTTGCAGGTAGAGTAAATCACTGTGAATTACCTTGGTTGAGGATTTGGCCTACAGTCCTTAATTACACCCTCTATTGATCAGCTGTAATCAAAAAGCTTATTTCTGTGGCCCTCCTCTCACGTTGATGCTATTCTAGAGCTGAACATGGAGTCTGGGATGAAAAAGCAAGCAAAGTAGTAATGCTGTTCTAATCAGCATTATTAGGATTTCAGTGCACTACAAGGCAGAGTCTTTGCTTCCTTTTCACACAGCTCTGTTCTTTGTTTTACCACTGGTTAGGTGAAAGCAATCATCACACTCAGAAACTGAGATCCACTCCAGCTGCAGCCTGGAATATCAAATGTGACTATCCTTTCTGAAGTTTATGCTCATGTATACCTTGACTGCTAAAATCTGATTTAGTTTTTCAAACAAAACCAGAGCCTGCTAAAATTGAAGACAGCTAAAGATAGCATTTTAAACAGACTGAAAAAGAGCAAAGGGAATTGCTTGAAAGACAGATCTCAGAAAAAGGCGAGGTGTTGAAATGTAGAGAAGGCTGAACTCCAAAGTGGAAAAGCCCTAAGTACATAGAAATGATAATAGAAGGTGCCAAGGAAATTCAACTCCAGCAGAAACTAAAGAAGATCTATCATTGTCTGTTAGAGGGTGCCCAGCACTTTCAAAGATCTGCATGTTAAACATCTAGCTTCATATTTCTAGTGAGAGAATGGAGGAGGCCTCTGCATTGAAAGTGAGAGTCTGACAAGCAGAGAAGGACAGGAAAGATGAGTCTGTTTGTGACTGAAGAAACAGAATATGGGCAAAATGATGAAATAGCATAATAAGAGAAAGGAAAAGGAAGAAGGCTATTTCATGTGTGTTGTGTATAGAAAATCTTGCTAGAACAGGAAAGTAAAGAATGTTCTTGAAAAAAAATTAATCTAAAAGAAATTAAATTACCTTTCCTGGGGACCTAGAAATGTCACTGCCAAAGTTAAGAATCAAAGAATTGCTGAAGTGGACCTTGCAGGTCATGGGTTGTAAGATGAGGATCCTCAGATGGAAACAAAGAACTTCTGGGAAAGTGTAGCGGATGATATTTGTTAAATAGCCCTTATCTAGGAACAAACACTCTCAAAAAAAAGTGTGGAGTTAACATCCAGTCTCAAGGAAAAGGTTAGGGTTAATTTAACTCATTAATAAAGTCAGATCTTCAGAAAGGATTTGGATTGCATCTGAAAACTGGTCTTACTTGCATTGTACCAGATTGATATACAGCAGTGAGAAGAATAGAAACATTATCTAAACAATTTCAGTTGTAGTGCTCCTAAGTCGTCTTTAAAGCAACAAACTTTTGACCTTGTTCGGTACTGAAAAGTTGATTTCAGGATGCCTTCCATCAGGAGGTCAAGCAAGGCCAAATATTTGAAGACTCATTCATAATCTTAGCTAGTTCAGTTCAGATGTGCCTGCTGCTTGTTAGTGTTACTCCATATCATGTGAAGGAGCCTTGTTGTGTTCATTGGCTTTGGATACCAAGAGCCTGTGAATGCTGATGAGTAGGATATAAGGTATTTGGTGTGAAAGGCTTAACTGATTCTCATCTTGTCTTAGAGCAATTTCCTCTTTTTCTGTCACTGAGCACTACTGAAAACAGTCTGGCTCCCTGCTCTTAATCACTTTCCATACGGTATTTATACATATTGATAAGATCCCCTGATACTTCTCTTCTCCAGGATTAAGAGTCCCATCTCTCTCAGCTTGTCCTCATATAAGAGATGCAGAGATGCTCCAGTCCCTTAATAAATTATTGGCTCTTGCTGAGGTGGTTCCAGTATGTCTTTGTCTCACTTGTGACAGGGATTACAGAACCAGACACGGCACTCCTCCACTGCTGGCAGTGCTCCTCCTAATGTATCCCAGGACTCTCTTGGCCTTCTTTGCTGCGAGGGTGCTTGCTGGCTCATGGTCAGCTTGTTGTCCATACGGATCTCCAGCCATCTCATCACAGAGGGTCTCACATTACATGGTCTGGTCATGACAGCAGTAAGCCTTTGCTGGAAGTTTGGGGTGACAGGCTTGAATGAGGAGTTTCTATGCTATACGGTCATGTACCTTTTGTAGGACAAGGTAGCACACAATTTTTCCCCAGGACAGTAACACACCTGAAGACAATCCTAACTGAACCCAACAGATATGATGACATTGTTGCTGTCAGCATGGACCAGAATTTGTGTGCTTGCCATTGCAGTTAAGGAGAACAGGATGACACAGAAGAATTTTTTGGATACAGTTAATGTTGCCACATCGAGTTTTGTTTTGTCCAACAGAGTATCACAAGTGGCCTGGGTGCAGAACAGCTGAACCACGTGTTTTGGCAAGGAATGTTGTTTCTTTGTTGTTAAAGTGTTTAATTTTGCATTTAATGCAATCGTATTTGCCCTAGAAGCTCCCCAAATACTCACATTGTTGGGAACTTTAATTGCCATGGGACAAAAAAAAACATTAGCACTTGCCACAGTGGTGGAGTTCTCGACATTCGATGTGAGGCTTATTCTTATGAATAAGCTGATCTGTAACAAAGGAGAACTTCCAGTATAGAAAGCAGTGAGTGATGGAAGGACAAAGATCATTCTTTTGGGACACATGGGAAGAAAAGTCTGGACAAAGACAATCCCATGTATTTGCTCTCTTGGTCTGGAATGAATGGACAAATCAAGACAGTTCTAAAAGAGCCAGTTCAGAATCACATGCTAAATATTAGTAAGTGCACAGTCCCTCTCAATGCATCATCCCGGTCATGGCAAAAAGATGATGTCAGCCTTTCTTCAACAAATATTTTCTGTTTTAATTTTTTAACAAATTTTTAGTCTTATAACTAACTTTTCTTGTCCTTATGGCAGGACAAGAAAATGTAAACAATTCATATTAATCCGTAAGTATAAAGGTAACTTTGTACCCTCTCTTACTTGAAGAGGTAAAGTCAGTGTAACACCTAATGGAATGCTTCTACAAGATCTCCTTTGCTTTGTAAATAATTTCCCTTCAGCCCTTGACTGGCCTAAAGCCAGACAAATTCAGCAGATAACAAATCTGTGTAGAGTACAGAAATCCTGTTAGACAAACAAGCAAAAACCCAAGGAACTTGGGGAAAAACAACCCAAAACTTTAGGAATTATAATGTCCAATATCAGGCGAGCATCTGCTTACCATATACTGCTTCATTGGTTGTCTTTGATTTATTCTTATGTATTCTAGACATACAATCTATGACTCTAGCTCCCACAGAAAATGAACAGGGAAGCTTGGTCCCACTGCTTGTCTAGGAAAAGGAGATGGACATGTAGAACTGCAGAGGTAAAAGGATCCAAAAAGTCCACATCTTCTCCTGTAATTGCGTAAGAGTTAGAATACTCCTCTTTGGTTAGCTTTACTTTTTACCGTTTAAAACAACTGCTAACTGTCCCTGCTACTTCTGCACTCAACTTGTTGTTCATTATACCAGTGACTGACACTGTTTTGTGTCTGGCCATTGAAGTGCAGACAAATATAATAGTAGGCTGACTGAATATACATAATGCTGCCAAGTATTACTGCTTGGTGGCATTAGTATTATTATTATTTATTTTTTATATATCTAATGATCTTATTGATATTATGCACTGTTAGTGCTACTAATTATAAGATAATAAACATGATTTATAAACAGTTTAAAATTAAATATATATATATGATTGGAGACAATATCTGAAACAGTTGCAGGCTTTGTGTGTGCATGCCACTGATGATCTTAAATTGATATTATCATGATATAAGTCTGTTTTGATAAACTCAGGCATCAGCAAGTGACCTACATAGAACCATTTTTGTCTTCAGTAGAGAACTGATCAAAGCTATAATTATGGTGTGATTACCTTGTTTTTAACTCTAGTTAGAAAAAAAGAGAGAAAAGCAAAAAGAAAATGAAAAATCTCTCATAAATCAGATCTTTCAGGGTATGACAGCTCTATTTTTTTGATCTGGCTATACATTGTTTCTTTAGCAAGCACTTAAGAAATTATAGGCCATTTCCTAAGAGATGCTGACCACCTTCTGACTGTCCTAGGCTTTCGGGACTCAATCTATTTTTTCAAGAGGAAATCTTTGCTGAAAGTGTCCATTTTGTAGGCTTTAAACACCTAAGTCCATTTCAATAATGGAAACACTGCAGATTTAATGTTATTCAACTGATATTTGACAGTGGTGATTAGAGTAATCTTTGCTCAGGATCAGGGTCAGTTTTTCTCAGTGAGAATCAGGACAGTTTGCAAAAGGGGCTCCCACTCTCTGTGGCTTTTGGATGGATGCCATAGGTAAGCTATGTCTCCTTGTCATCTGTCCTTCCAGAATGAGAGCATCCTCTCTCCCAGTGGGACCCACAGGAGGCAGACACATGGTGCAGTCTGACTGCAGCCTTATGTCCTGCTAGCAGTGCCGCATTTCCAGTACCAAACCCTGGCTGGGCTGCAAAAGCCCCAGGAGGACAGGAGGATCCTTTATAGGGCTGTCAAGACCAAGGTAGGTGGTTTAAAACTGACTTAGAGATGCTTATAGAAACAACAGATCTGACTTCTTCGTAGGCATATGCAAATCAACTTCTCTGTCAATATTCACCACTTTAATTTTCTCAGCTGCCAGTAGTGCCGGTTAGGAAGAATAATGTATTTCCTTGTAAAATTTATCATTAAGAAGTATTCTTTGTAAGGAAATCCATAGAAATTTGGAAAACTTACCATAAACACTGCACTTTTTGAGAAAGCTTCTTCTTCCAGAAGAAGGAGGAACTCTTGCCAAGAGCCTGTGCATGTAGGTCATAAAGGAAAAAGGACTGATGCTGTCAGTCCTTTCATAATGTCCTTCATTTAGTACCTGTCACTGCTTATATAGATCTGTTCTTTAATGTACTTAAACAGCAGTGGTGTCCTGTGGGAAACGTGGCCAGATACCTGCATTTTACAAAATTTTTAGAGGTCTTTTTTTTCCTCCTTTCATAACAGCAGGGTGACTAAGACTCAGGATTTCATTATGTGGGGAAAAGTCTTGTACCTACTGAAATCAGGGTCTGTAATACAGACAACATATTAATGTCATTATTTGGAGGGGAGGGAAGTAAGAGAGCAGAAGACTCTTTTATACCAATACAAACACCATTTTGGCACAGAATACTATCTTCAACTTTGATGCTAAGAATCAAAAAGTAGTAGAGGAGAGAAAATTAAAGGAGAATTTTGGAGTGAATAGAAGATCAGGAAATGAAAGAATATAAAGGGAACAGAAAAGGAGCATGGGGAGGCAGTATATTGAAATGGAATGGGGAAAGCACAAAAAGAAAAATATAATACAGGCCTATTTTTATACTGTTATAAACAATTCATCTTGGTCAATTTACAAACAATTGTGAATCCACGAGTGTCTCTTAATTTCTGACTTTAAGTAACAGAATCAGCATGTGATAAACTATGTCACACTCATTCATACACATAGATAAGATATTTATACACATAAGATAAGAATTTTATTTAGCAGAAAAATAAAGAGTTATGTGTGCAGGATTAGCAGGGGTACTTCTGCAAAGGCTTTACCTGGAACAGCTTCTTCTAAAATCTAAGAGGATGAAAATATTAGAAATTTAATTGGAAAAGAAAGTTTTTCTGAACTAAATTTCTTGGAAAACACAAATCTGACCTTCCCTCCTCTCTGCTGAAAATTACTGACTTACTAAGATTTACTCCATTGATATATGCTCTGAATGGAACTGGGTATATTTGAACATAAGTGTAATTATATGTAAGTACTAGAATTTTATTATCATGATGCTACATGTATTGATTACAGATAATTGTCTGAAATCTACAGACATGGTTGCATAGAGCTGACATATAGTATCATCTGTTAGGTGTCATCTCTCTGCTCTGTGCTATTAGAGAAAAATGAAATCAGGTTTTAAAAACACTGTCTTATTTCAACAGATATCTGAAATACAGAGGATGAACATCTTATCCCATACTTTCTAATGTAAGAATATTTAAACCTGGTTCTGCAAAGTGCCTGTAGAGACACATAAATAACTCCCATAAATGTGGGAGTTATTTTGATTATTGTCTTAGTGTTTCAAATCAAATGTATGCAGTTTACAAAAGATGTTTATGTTGGCCTAGAAAGGATGGCCATTCCTTACTTGGGGTAATGTAGATTATACAGAGTATATTCTGTTTCACTTACTCATCGCCCAAATATTACAACCTTCTTATATTTCATGTAAAATGTTTATAAGAGGAGGTTTTGGTCCTGCAGTTAGGATTTAGCTAACCATTACATCAAAAGGTAAATCAAAACATTTTGAAATTTGCAGTTCTGGGTCTTTGTATATGTTTGTGTTGTGAAGTTTGAAATGCAAAAAATAAATGTCCAAATGTTCATGGAAGTATTTTCTCATTTTCCAGACAATTTTAAGTTTCTGTTCCCAAATTAGCCTAACTCTCTTCCTGATAGGTGATCTATAGCATGTTATGCTGAGAGAATAATATTTTAGAAATGTGCTTTTGCTGTTCAAAATCTGCAGAAATTCATTGTTTCTGGCTGGAACAGCAAGCAAGACTGTTGATTAAAGAAGTCTCTTTCTACGTGATTTTCCCACTGCGTTGTAATTATATTCAACACTAGTGGAAACTGGGGAAATGGGGAAAAAATGTGAAGTTGAACCTTACTTTCCCCTAGTTATCACTGTGAGCTGCCAGGAAGATTTGGAGACAAGAACTGCGGGAAACCTACTGAAATTAAAGGATTGCTAGAGGTTAGTAATATCTTCCCATCAGACTGGGATCACTCAGAAAATGAATTCATAGCCCAGACCTCTTGTGAACCCTCAAACTAAGTCAAAAGTCACAGAAGTATGACAGACAAGGAGTTTCTGGGATTCGTATGTTGCTGGTGTACTGGGGGACACTGCTGAAAAGCATCCTGTGTGTGTAATAGATATTTGCCTATGTAAGGATGAGACCCACAGGCTGCCAGTAGCAGGCATCACTGCAGCTGAGGAACATCCTCTGTGTTGGTGCTGTTAGGAGAGAAAGGTGCTGAAAGGTTATTTTTTTATCTTGATTTTTCAAATGAAGATAAATCCTTACATTTTCTGTGGGTGAAGAATTGATTTTGCTTATATGACTGAGTTGGTGTGATCTTTGAGCTGGGTATCACCTAAGCTCCCAAGGTGATGATCACCTCTTCCTCTTACCAGGGAAGTGCTCTGAGCTTTGTTTGGGTCCTCCGAGTGGTTGAGCTAACAAGTAATAACAATTGCATGATGATATGTGTCTTTCAAAGCACGAAACGGCCACTGCAGATGGTGACAGTCCTAAAAAATGCATACTGCAGCCTTCAATAGCTCACCAAGTTTTTAATGAGACTAGGAAATGGTAAGCAGAAGTCCATTCCCTGGACAATGAGAATGACACAAGTAGGAAATGTACTAACCTAAACCACTCTCCTTGCAGCCTGCTGACTGGAGTCCTCCAGGTCTCCTGATGACACAGGGAAGAAGCCAGAAAGGTTTCCTTCAGGGCCATAACTAATTAGAATATCCTGAAATCTGATGTTAAAACCTGACCAGAAGCCTTAAAGAGAAATTTCAAATTTAATATCTAGATTAGAGTAACTGCACAACCATGGAGAAATTCTTCATGTAGCTTTTACATTCTGGGGGGAAGGGAGTTCTGTGGAGCTTTTTTTCCTGTTGTTTTTCGAGGATCTTGACGATACCATGAATCTGTGTGTCTGTTTGACTGCGAAGTCAGTGAATCAATTTAAGGTCTGAGAAGCAGCCTTCAAATCTTTTCATTCACTCTAAATTTTTATGCACTGAACTCTGAAATATGTTGATGGAATAGCACAATAATATAGTGCACATCTTCATGCTGCTTTTTCACTAATACAGTGGCAGATACTGGCAAGGGTCGTGTTGTTGCCAAGTACACCTTTGTACCAAAAAATATAATTTCAGCAAAAGTGAGAGACTGGTCATGCAGGAGAATCTGAAGATTTCCTACCAATGTGGTGAATTTCTTCTGCTAGCAAATAATTGTGAACTATTTATAAGTGCTCTTTTCTTCTACTACTAAAATTTGTTCGGCTTATTGCAGTTGTAGGCAACATCGATTAATATGTAAACTAATAATCTGGGATACTTTCCAGAAGCATAATAGCCCACTTTTCTATGATGTTCCCTTGTGTTTAACTTTAAGCCCTTGAATCCTTTTGAAACCGATGGAATTGTGCTTTTGTTTAAGATGAAACGTGCTTGACTCTGTGGCTGGACTAGGGCAAGGACATGATAGCATATTAGCCAGAGGTCAGTCACACGCTTGAAAACACTTGGGGAAGACTTCAGTGTTTTCCACAACATGAGAGGTGCAAAGGTTACAAGTAGACAAATATCAGCTTAATATTTTCCAATGGACATTTACATCAGCACTGGTATTTCCCTTTAAAAAAAAAATCTTATCAGAATGCTTTATCTAGACCTCTCTTTATCAGATGTTAATAGAGTCTTTATAAAACCATGGGTTAGTTAAAAACTTCTCTTAGATGACTGTGTCATTACTGGTGGGCCCATGCTGCTCTTTTGGCATTCATCAGCTGGAGGCAAGTGGGCTGTCTCATGGGGAGTTGAGAACTTGCAGGTTATCGCTTTGATTAGCTGCTGTAGGCAACTGGTGGCTACTGTAATTGCCTCAGCAAGACTAAAATGAATATACATTTCCTGTGACAAGGCAACAGTAGGAATATATGCCTAGTGGAAGCTTTAGGTTCCTATAATGCCATGGAGATCAAATTAAAAAAGGAGAGAGAGAACCTGTTGCTACAGTACTTCATTAATTAAACATCAATTTAGAAAATACTATGGCATTGACAGGTTTGGGACTAGCTGTTGATACTGTTTGGCAGGGAGAAATTTTCAAGTGGGTTAATGTGTGAGCCTTATGGAAGATAAAAATAACGCTGTAATTGGGAGGCTGCCTCTTTAAAATATTGGTCTAAATTACAGCGTACAAAGTCAGCCTAATGATTTAAGCATTTTTAAGTAGGTACTTTTAAGTAGTTTGCTCATTAACAACCATCTGTAGGCAGTACTCGGAGCAGGCAGTGAGCAGTGCTGGAAGAGGAGGGGAAGGGGAGCGGAAACTTTCACTCTGCTCAGATAGCAGAAGTCTGGGCAGGAGATGACATGGGAAAACTGAGAAACTAGGAGCCAACACTGCAGTTGAGATCTTATCAGTATTCCCATTTGTCTTCTCTCCCATTTTTGATGTACATTAGCATCCCATGTTGTTTCTCTTCTACCTTTTCCATCTTCAGAAACCTTCTGCATGTTTCTTTGGGAGATGTGTCAACTGTTGGTCCTTGGTGGCAGAAAAAGTCCAGGATCTCAGTTCCTGGCAACTCCAGCCCCTCAAAAAACTGCAAGTATGCGAACTGCATGGTGAATGCAAGGAATGAGTTTTTCGAGAAGGGGGTCATACAGCCCCACTGCTGCTAAGCCGGACAACCCAGCATAGAATCATAGAATCACCAGGTTGGAAATGACCCACCAGATCATCAAGTCCAACCATTCC
Organism: Phaenicophaeus curvirostris; assembly: GCF_032191515.1. NCBI lineage: Eukaryota > Metazoa > Chordata > Aves > Cuculiformes > Cuculidae > Phaenicophaeus > Phaenicophaeus curvirostris. The sequence goes on along the minus strand of NC_091394.1, from coordinate 5,176,794 downwards.
TATCAAATATTTAAACCATGTCCCTCAGCACCTCGTCCACCCGTCCCTTAAACACCTCCAGGGAAGGTGAATCAACCACCTCCCTGGGCAGCCTCTGCCAGGGACCAATGACCTTTTCCGTGAAAAATTTTTTCCTAATGTCCAGTCTAAACCTCCCCTGGCGGAGCTTGAGGCCATTCCCTCTCATCCTGTCCCCTGTCACTTGGGAGAAGAGCCCAGCTCCCTCCTCTCCACAACCTCCTTTCAGGTAGTTGTAGAGAGCAATGAGGTCTCCCCTCAGCCTCCTCTTCTCCAGGCTGAACAACCCCAGCTCTCTCAGCCGCTCCTCATAAGGCCTGTTCTGCAGCCCCTTCACCACCTTTGTTGCTCTTCTCTGGACTCGCTCCAGAGCCTCAACATCCTTCTTGTGGTGAGGGGCCCAGAACTGACCCCAGGATTCAAGAAGCGATCTCACCAGTGCTGAGTACAGAGCATGATGCCCATGCTGTGCTGGGAAGCACTCAGGAGAGCAGGCACAGCAGAGGGGACATGCCCTGCTCTCCCGCTGCCACCAACAACACCTGCCAAATAAACTGTGTGCTTTCAGTTCACAGGGTAAGAAGTCCCTTGACACTTCCAGATGGGTCAAAACCCGTGAAGGTTTTGACAGTCCCAGTTCACTTTCCAGATTGTGTGGATGCATGTGCTGGTTTATTCATCAGTGAGGTTTTGCCCATCGTGAAAATTATCTGACTATTCCCAGTCATGCCATAGCTCAGCAGTATAAAAGGGTATTGAGCAATGAATCCAGCCAGCCACGTTTTTCTCCCTCACCCAAAACCACTAGTCTGTAAAAGGCAGTGAGGCTGTGCCAGTATCAAGGAGAGCAAAATTTGGGCAAGTACCTCTGAACAAGGAAAGAAAAACAAAGATTGAAAGGGCAATGATATTTTTTTTTCTGTTGTTGTTGTTGCCAAGATAGATGCCATCAATACTTCTAGGAAAGAAAGGGTGAAAAATAAAATCAGCTTTGATACCAGTTTTTAAGCCATTGCTTCATCCCAGAGAGTTATCATATCATAACCCTGGAACTGAACATTGAGGATATTTTACAAGGGGAAGATTTCATTAAAAGTGTTATGTTTTCATATAGAAAATATTGAGCAGAGAATCCAGTCTATATTCTTTCTCTTTTCTCTCAGGAAAACAAGTTGGGTATCTGGCAATCACATTCTTCAGGATAAAAGTGGTGTGTGTGCTTTTCACACATTTTCTGCATAAATATTTTGAGGTTCCTGTAAAACAGGACAACTGCTTTTTTTATTCTTCATGAATCAGCCTCTATGTTTGAAACAAATCGTTGCAGCAACAAGGAATGACAGCGTGACAGCCTAGTAGGTTATTAATGGGAGTGACAGCCTGCAAATCAGAAATCATGGCAGTGCATCTGTATGAACAGCAATTTGTGCTCAGTTGAATAACCAGGAAATCCAGAAAATCAGAAAAGGCTGGGGGAGAAGATGAATCAAACAGAAACATTTTTAGATAACCCAAACTTTCTAGAAGTAATTGGCATGTCGAGGGAATAGCAACATTCAAAAGTTTAAAAAACTTACTCACATATGTTTATTTTGATGCACAAAACCCCCTAAAACTAGACAAAAGAAATGAAGGAAAACGTAAAAATATTGAGGTTTTTTTTAGTATCTGTTATAGTGATGTCATCAAGATATCAAATTGCAGCCTACTTAACTGCTTTATCGTATTTTACTAACAAATTTTATTCATGGTTTATTCCGGATATTCACATAGTAGAACTCAGTAAGCTGATAGTTGGAAGTTGTCCACAAAGGAGAATCTCTGTATAATTTATAAATGCAGGTGCTTTGCTTTTTATACCCTCTGGTTAAGTTGTTCTGTATAAGAAAACAGAGCAAAATCAAACATTCTATTTTCCTCTTGTATGTAATACAGAGAAATGGTGCTACATAAAATATGGTTTAGCATGTTTCCAGTCCTAGTTTATACACAAGTTTGTGGAGAAACTTGCCAAGGACCTGTAGAAGAAGAATTAAATTGTCCACGTAGACATTTTAAGTTGTTCTAGATGTTCCTAGTATTCTCCTGATGGTCATCCTGTCCCATATTTATCATCTCACTGTTAATGGTCACTGATATCAGTCACTAAAAAATTTATAGTCTACTTCTCACTAATGACTAGCTGAGCAATGCTGTCTCAATATTTTCATGAACTCGATGAATTCAGAAAGGGGTTTTGAGTTATATTTGTGTGGAAATCGCTATAAATGATCATCTAGGATCAGAACTAATACAATTTCTGACTTTGGTCCCCATACAGAAAGTGGAAAACTTGGCGGATTTAAATGTCACATTAGAGTTTTCTGCAACATACTTACTCTAAACTTGTGCAGCTCACTCCAGATGTTGTTCTTTCAATTAGTGTCAGTTGTTTCACCTAAGTGATACCAACCCCCAGTGATACATTCCAGCCATTCTACTACTTGGACAGTAAAACTTTCCTTTGACTTACGTGTTCAGTGAGGACTGCAAGCTCTAGGAATATGATTCTCTTTTTACAGATACATGTTAAACACAGAAATCTAGCTTTATTACCACATAGTGATTGCTAAAAATGTGAAATCCTGAAAAAGTTAAGTCCAAGTAACGTCCTGCCTTCAGTTCTGAGTGTCAATGACTATTCATCATGAAGAGCATTTACATGGTGGTCAGGTAATCCACACTTGAAGCATAAAATTTCAGTATTCCAAAAGAAGAAAAAGTGACAAACCACATACTGCTGTATGCGGTTAGAAGCTCCACAACCTGAAGTATTACTTCCTTGTCAATGCAGTTAACTGTTCCCTGCTATGCCTGCCTGTTTGATTTCAGTACAAACATTACCCCAAAAATGTATATGATAAATCTCAAAATCCATTTTGATTTGTGAGGAATCTGCTTTTTTTCCCCTGATTTCTATAATATTTGATAGCTTTTTTTCCTAAATTTTTTTGTTCCTTGCATTATCAAGCATACAGCCTTTGAATTTCATGTTTTAGTTTTATTTCCAATGGTACAGTAGCAATTTTGCATCTTTTCTTCATCAGCCTTTGTGTTTGATTTGCGTTAGAAGTTAGCGTGCTGCTATGGGTAACCCCCAGGCAGTGCCATCATTCTGCTCTTGAAGCAGAAAAAAAAGAAAAGCATGCCTTTTTGGATCACTAAAAAATAAAGTAAAATGAAACTAACTTGGAAGAAAAACCCCATTGGTTGAAAAGCTTTTTAATGTCAATATAAAATACAAACAAAATGTGGTTTCTGAATGAAGTATCAGGACAAATAATCCTCTTGCCCATCTGTTATACTGAAATGGCTGCTATGGTATGTTGTGAGGATACGTGTGCCAGTAATGGATGAGATAAAAGCAGGCATATGCTAGGAAGAAAGAATAAAAATGTTCATAATAAGTTATGAGCTGAACCAGTATGGAGAAATATAGTCAGACATGAGCATATCTGCCAATATATGTGTAAAGCAGAAACTTCCATACTGCACATAATTGTTCCAGTTGCTTAGTACCTTCATCCTGAAGGACCTCAAGAATGCAACATATCACCAGCATCAGCCTGAGTAAGGTTAATCTTAAATAAAGACTTCCTCACTCACCTTAGAAACTGCTCTTGAATCTATCAAATGACCTTCGTGATTACTTGGCATTCCTGGGACAGTTTCAACTAACTTGTGAATATGTTTTAGGGTTTGACCAAGCTGAAGAACAACCACTCCACTTTTAAGAAATAAAGAAAACCAGAAAAAAACCCAAAACCAGCCTTTTCTGCTTTATCTCTGTGAATTTTGTGGAGCTGTACATGAGATAGATTGAAGTAGACTAGGGATTGCCTCTTGCCTTTGCACATCAAAAGACTGAAATGACTGAAATGTGACTGAAAGCCACAATACTGGAAGTCTGTGGTTTTTATGAAGTAAATGGGTCTTCTAACTTACAGTCCTGGCAAACTTCAATTTGTCTGCAGAATAACTAAAACAAAGATGGTGACACAGAAGGCCCTTCATGCTCTGCTGCCAATGAGCCTCGTCTTGCCCTCTGGAGTAGAACTGGTTGAAAAATGATATTTCCTACAGGAAATTCCAAGAACTGAACATATGGATTCACTCCAAATTGAAACAAGTCCAGTTCTCTGAATTTTTCACAAAATGAAGCTTTCCAAAGTGTTTCATATTGATTGCATTGAAATAATGCAAGAGTCATACTAAAATCTCTAGAGTTGCCAGCACTGGGAGCTGTAGGGGACTAGGCAGAGCTGAGATAACATATTTCCTAGACACCTTTACAAACAATGCTTCATTTGATCTCTGGCTAAAGTAGACCTATCCTCTGCAGTTAAGTCAACAATGCAGAGAAGGTGAGGAGAGGAGTGTTGTGTACAAACATGCACAGTCTGTGCAGCAGTCAGTTTACTTTTTTCATGCCATTAGCCTGGGAACCAGTTTTGCAGCCCATGGACTGGTCCTTCCACAGAGACTGAGCTCTCAAGTAGTAAACAGCCTTACCAACTTTTTGCATGTCAAAGAATCAGAGAATCACTAGGTTGGAAAAGACCTCTTAGATCATCGAGTCCATTTGTACCACAACAGCTTAGGTAATCCTAGCAGGTCTTCATTACCCTAATAAGTAAGCTTTTCTGTCAGCCTTTGTGCTCTTTTCTGTGCTGTGTGCAACTATACATCATAGAATCATACAATCATTAGGGTTGGAAAAGACCTGTAACATCACCCAGGTCAACTGCTAGACCAACATCACCATGCCTAATAAACCATGTCACGAATGCCACATCTACAAGGTTTTTTTACACCTCCAGAGAAGGAGACTCCATCATTTCTGTGGGCAGCTTCTTCCAATGCTTCACCGCTCTTTCAGTATTTTTTTATAACATCCAATCGAATCTTCCTTGGTGCAACTTGAGGCCACCTCTTCTGGTCGCTGTTGCTTAGGAGAAAAGACCAGCATCCACCTCACTACAACCTCCTTTCAAGCTGTTGTACTGAGCAATAAGGTCTCCTTCAGCCTTCTCTTCTCGTGAAACAATTCCAGTTCCCTCAGCCACTACTCATAAAAGTTGCTCTCTAGACCCTTCACCAGCTTCATTGCTCTCTTCTGGGCATGCTCTAGCAGCTCAATGTCTTTCCTGTACTAAAGAAATATCTTCAATCCCCATTTAGCTGTGGAACACCCAGCAGCAGCCAGAAAATCCGTGTGCTGTGGATGGTGCTTTCTCTCCCAGTTCCTATTGTATCACCATTTCCTTATCATGTACTTTCAGATTTTTTCACTTTTCCCTTCTGAAATATATTAAGATTGCAAATGTTGTTGGGGAAATAACGTCTTTTAGTACTTGATAATACTGTGCCTCAGCACTGCAAAGTAGGCACTTGTGTTCATAACAAGGCAGAGATGCAGGGATGGTTGCTGACTTGAGAATATAATGAAGAAGTTGAGTAAAGCTCTGCTCTACTTTCGCAGGGAAGTGTTAACTATACATGATTTTTCAGGAAAGTAGTGTTTTGTAACACTAAGTGTATAAGATGAATGCAAAGTGGTTAATTTAATTCAACTTTATTTTCATCCATAATGTCCATTACAATGTTCGTTATACTATGAACTCATCTTCAAAGACTCATGTGGTGAGTGTAGGAAGGAAGGAATCAAACTAGGTGTTCATCTCTTGCAGGGTATGTTAAGAACAGGAGACACAGCATGGGAACCTGTCAATGTCAAGGATCCTCTGAGGAAAATCAGACTCTACAGATGATATTTGAGTTCCAGCAAGAGAGAAACTGTTAACCCAAACAACACAACCGATGATTAAGCAGTGCCATGTTCCTCTTCCTGAGGAATCCATGACTGTAATCTCAGACAATTCCTCCTCTGTGCATTGCCAAAAAATCCATATAAAGGATTTACTATTGTTCTTAAATGCCTCTGAAAATTTTGAGCAAATCTTTGGTAGAATGAGCTGCTATGCGTATCTTAATGAGATTAGTGCTCAGAACTGGCATTGAACCTGAACAAAAACCACAGAGCAGAACAACACATATTTCTTGTGACTGTTTAGATCCAGTTCTGCTGTTAAATCCAGATTGCCTCTGTTATTTTAAATACAAGATCAGATCCAATATAAACACCATGGTGGCTGGTTGAGGGTTTTGGGTCTTTTTTTTTTTTTTTTTAAGGAGAACTCAAGCTTTTTGCTTTGTATTTTTCCCCAACATATTTATCGACTTCCCCTCTAGACTTCTCTTGTCTTGTCCTTTCTCCCTCTACCATGACAGAGATATTGAGATAGTCAAGGTTCATTTATGTTCAGATTTGCTGTGAGCAATGGAATTAAGATAAATTCAGATGCAAAATCAAGCAATTAGTTCAGAAGGAATGAAAAATTAATCATGGGAGAGGAGATGAGATGGAGATGAGTCTACTGAGATAAATGAGTCCAGATTTTTGGCAGTAACTTTTCATGAATGACAGAAAATATCAGATTCCTTGTTTGCCTTTGGAAGAACTATGAGGCATCCGGAATGCATGTGTTGCAGAAATAGCCAGATCCTCTACTTATTCCTGTGTTCCTTCAGCATAAAACAGGGGTGATTCTCAAGGGTATGGCTGGATTTGATTGAGCTCAGAAACTCTATGATAAATGTTTACAAACTGTTGTCAGAAGATGAAATTTCAAAAAACCCTTCAGCCATTTTAATCTCTTTTAGCACGGAAAAAACACAGGGGACTTCGAAATGCTAACTACTTTTCTGATTAGCCAACATCCTGTGCTTGGACTAATACATGTATCTGCACTTGCGAATCTGCTTCGTTGTATTCTTTATCTTTCAGTCCTGCATAAGTCCTGCTTGATGACTGCAAAGGGCTCTTGACTCATCCGCAAATGATTCCTCGTTTTGCATGGAAAAGAAAGAATCCAGTTGTGAGGAAGTTAATTATTTATTTGGTCCTATCTCATACTCCAGCAAGGGCTTTCTGTGATATGTTGTTCAAGTCATTTAGACCTTATTGTTGGAAGGTTTTTGCTGACTACAGTAGTGTTCTTGGGTGAAATTTAGGTTCTTAACTAAAATCCTGTTGGGAAGTTTGCAGATGCCATCATTTTCACCTGTAAGATTCCCCTGACATCCAGAGTTCACCTTCTGTTCATAAAGATAAGTACCATCGTTTTAACAGAAAGAAGAATTAAGTCTGGTATTTCTGTGTCTGAGTCTAGCTGGGATCCACATGCTGTACTTGAAATCTCCAATGGATCTGGTATAGTAGATTTATTTTCAGCTTGTCTTGGCAACCATCTAGCTGAATTCAATAAAAAATACATGTTATTGAAATATCCTACATACTCCACGTTGCTGCAATGTAATTGTAATTAAGGCACTCTCTGCAGATGCAGGAGTCCTACTTTCAGTTCCTTCCTCAGCTTCAGGGAGTATTTACCAATGTTCTCCACTTTTTAGCAGACTGTACTCTGCTGTGAGTCATCATCTTTCCTCCTGAAACTCTGCCACTAGGCAGAAAGACATGCAAGAGTAGTTTTCACAGAAAGAAAATTCAAGCAAAACTGCAATACCAGGCTTGTATGGATTAGATGCAAACTGTAATTACTGGGTATAGCTTGACTCCGAGCTGGATATACTAACAGCTTAAGGCAAACTATTCTTCTTCTTTGTCTGCCATATAATGTCATGATTGCCAGGACACAGGGGAAATGAGTCAATAGCACAGTCCTAAGTCTGCATCCTTCACATTTTGCCCTCTGACAGGGTCATTATTTCATGTAACTAATCTAATTTTGGATAATTATAGGTACATTTCAGGTGTATTTGTTATTATTTTTGCAAGTTAATTCTCATAATCTCATCAAAGACTTTTTATTCTAAATTATTGTGCCTGTAGTAGATGTGCTGGTCTCCATGGTGTAGATGACTCACCAGAACAGGTTCTCCAGCAGTGTTTCATAAATGAGGCCACAGAAGTGGTTCTTGTGGGCAGTATTCATTTCTACGCTTAAAGGCCAAATACTCTCAGCTGAGCTGACTGAGAGCATCACTGGGTATAAAATCAGTGTATGACTTGGACTCATGCCTCAGCAGCTGCAATAAGATATCTTTTACTGCTCAAGCACTGCATTTTGGCAGAATGTGTATGTGCTGCAGATAATAAAGACCTGCCAGATTCTCATATTGATTCTAGGATTATTTTTTGTTTCAATCATGCCTTTCTTTTCTTGACAGCATCTATTCCGAATCACAGTTTCAAAGCTTTTCATCCTAGTTACTTAGGGAGAAGGTGGTTTTTAAACACTCAGATCAGCTTGTTGCTGTGTTTAAGATGACTAAGGGTCGGGAATTCAAAAACTGGGAGTGCAATGGAGGGAAGGCAGATGGGTCATGGCTATGAGAAAGTGGCATCTGCATGGAGGGAGAAGCTTTCATTCCAGGTACACACTGACATTTGAAAGAAACCAAATCTGATATGGCACTAGGACAGGTGAATAAAATAAAATAAATGTAGACAATCAAAAAGCAGAAAGACCCCAGGGAAAGTCTGTAAAGCTGTAATCAGAGGGAGAAGATCACCATAGATAAAACTGAAGGCATCCTGTCACTAAGAGTCTTCCTTCAGTGGCCTGCAGGAGGAGTTTGCTTCTAGGCAGTATGATGAAACCTTGGCTTTCTCAAACATACAGAAAAGTAGGAGTACATCTGGAAGAAAAACTCTGCTGGGTCTTGGACTTAAACTGTTGGTTACTCTTGAGGAAGGACAGATGTTTTGTTGCTTTGGCTAGTACTACTGCCTTAAATCACAACTATTTCAATACCAACAAAGAAACACAGGTTTCAAGTCAGGCAAAGGAGTTCAATCAGACCCAAGTTATTAGCAACTTTTAAAAAAATTAAATCCAAAATTAAAATTAGTCATTACCATATCACAATCAAAATTTAAACCAAAAATATTAAGAGTCATGCTGTAAATATTAGAGTTTTTTATAAATCCGCCTTGGGACAACTAAAAGAGAGAAAAACAGTCAACAGCCTTGCAGAGAGCTTCTGAACTCTGAATAAAGTGTTAGAATAATTTAGTTTTGAAAGATCTGGGATTTGAGCTGTAGATGATAGAATTCTTTCAGAACACTTGTGAAACCTCTTGGATTTGAAAATCTTTTCTCCTTATTTTCTATGCCTCGCTAAAATAGTCTGCCACAAGCTAATTCTTTACTGATTATGTATTTTCGTATTCTTTTGAAGTTGTAGTTTTATTTTGTGGAGCAATTTTTTATTCCACATATTTTTTAAAGAGAAAAATAATCCTGTAATTTCTGCTTAGAAAGAGAGGAGTTGCCTTCTTCAAATTTCTCTGAATCCTGATGAAAACTTGGAACATTCAAGAAAGAAGATTCAACTGAATCTTAGAAATATTCAGAAGTAGGACCATGTGGAGAGAGAAGACTTTGTGTTTCCCTCTCTAGATGCTATATCAGATCTTCATCTTAATTTACTTAAATACCAAAATGTAATTTGGCTGGCAATTACTACAACAAAACCTCATCATTGTGGCAAGAATTTTATAGAAAGTACATAGTCAGGTCTTGCCCCCAAATAACTTTAAGGCAAAAATGTGTTAAAGAACTTTACTGGGTCAGGGCCAAAACAAATCAATTGAACAGGCCATTGAAAATATATATCAAAATGGAGATTTAGTGGAATTTAGGATGCATAAATAAATGAGTGACAATTTCGCATCTGAATATTACTGTTGTTGTGGGTCTATTTTTCAGTAATAGTCAGTTTTGAAAGATGATGTTTCTACTGATATGAATTTTGAAGAAAGACAGGTTTTTGCAGAGCTTAATTTACAATAACGTTCTAAATTCTTTGGAATTTAGGAAGATCTTGCATCTGTGAAGAAGTAAAGATGCTGAGATAGAAGTAATTTACTAAAGCAAATGTTGAAATTGCATGAAAGACAGTAGAAATTGCAGGCTATCGTTTTACTTTGGTGGGGCCTTTTGACAAACCATCCCAGCTTAGCTCCAATCAGAGGTTTCAGACTTTAAGTGGAAACTTTTAGATTGGTTTGGTCCTCAGTTTAATCTTCTGTTTCATTGGATCTGATAATTTATTAATGCAGGAATTCAACCCCCTAAAGTAATTAATTAATTCTTTTGAAACAGAATTTCAATCAAAAGAGTTAAAATTGTGAAAATGTTCTAATATAAACCTTCTCACTAGAAACTAAATGTAGTCTTTCCAAGGTCTGCATTGATGAATTTCTAAAGATTATTTCGTATGAAGCAACTGCCTTTTAACCCACCCTTACTTATGATACTCATGTCTGACACATTGGCTCATGCTTCTACATACTTGCAAAGGTGTTCGGCTTCATTGTCTATTTTAACAGTTTGGACCTTCCTGTCCCTTCCCTGCCCCAGCCATTAACCAAGAAGTAGGTTTGTATCTCCTACATATTTTTCTGTCCACACCAGTATTCAATGGGGAGATTGTTTTACTGAGCCATGTAGATGCACAAGTTTTTATTCTCCCTTACTTTAGAATTCCTGCAGAGAAATTGCCAATAGGATGAAGACAATATTAGGAATTATATTTGTCCGTTTCCTTTGGTTTCTTTACAGTAGAGGAGAAGCCAACATCTTAGAAATTCCCCTTTCTGCGCACTATTCCAAGAGTTCTGTGGACCACAGTTGAAGAAATTCTGATGCTTGAGATTTCAGGAGAAACCATTTCCAGGATTTTAATGCAACAAACCCTGTTCTTTCCCCTCATTTTTCTGCCTGACCATTTTTATCACTTTAATCAGATTTTATTCAGGTTGTCTCCTCTTCAGTTCTTAAACTGGGAACAATGATGATCATCTGAATGCAAAGTTTACCGTGTGACTGCTACTGTTCTCATACTGCAGCTGTAATTTTTTAAATTATAGAAAATATCTGTGAAATATAAATACAGAAGTTAAATTGCAGTGACAGTGGAAATGAGGTCAACATAATAAACCAGCAGCACCAGATAGAATGCGAAGAATATGGTAGTGGATAATAACTGATAAATCAGGTAATTCTGTTCTCAAAGCCATAAATATAAAGATTCTCTAAGTGGCAAAAGTTAAATTTCTCTGTATGATGGCTAGTAACATTTAGCTACATTTAAGAGGTTAGCTCAGCTGTTAGTAATGCAGATGAGAAGATCCTGTTTAGTATGACAGAAGATGGCTAAGACTTCAAGCACTGTAGGTTTTCTAAGCACTAACCAAATATTGTCCAAATACACAGGGCTCAAAAAAAAAACCTAATGCAGAACAAATTGCAGCATAAGCCAGGTTGCCTTGAGGTTCAGGAGTGTGGATTATATTGCTCCATAACTTTTAGCAACCAGCTTGTTGTATTCAGCATGGGTGGGAGGGTAGCATCCCCATTTCCTACATAATTTATGGCAATTATATTTAGAAAAGAAAGCAAAACTGGAACTTCCAAGCATCTGATGTCTGCAGAACAGAAAGGATGGTCCCAAGGGACTGTGGACAACGATATGTTGAAAGGACCTACTTCCTAACCGTCCCTGATGGACAAATGGTCTGGGTTGTTTTGGTTATTTTCTGTTTTGAGGGGTATTCTCTCTGCCTGGGGAAGAGAGATGATGTGTGTATGTGGTGGGGAAGGAGGGTTGGAAGGAAGAGGAGGGGAGACGAGCAACCACTTGCTCCAGCCCTGACATGGGATCAGAACATGGAAGATTTTGGATCTGGAAGTGATAAAGCTCTCTGGGATCTGTCAGTCTAGATGGATGACAGTGTTCAATACTATATGAAGCCTTTTCCCTTTACAGAGTTGTCAGCTGTTTTAATCCATACAGAATCTTGAAATGAAATTCTTAAATATTGCTATGCTGAAGTAAATGTTTGAAAGAGCAAATAAAAAAGAAAAGCTAGTGTTACAACCTTTGATTCATGTAAATTGACTCTATCCATACAAAAAGTCTCACTGGTTTCAGTAGCTAAAGACTAATTGGGTGACCGAAGATATGTAGTATCTAGGCTTCAGCTAGTAATGGGACTAACTAGAAATCCAACAGCACAGATCAAATGTGCTAAAATATTCCTTAATTCCTGTGTTTCTGTGATGCATAGAGCCTCCAAACTGTTTTGAAACACTTTGCTGCATACAAATATGAAATAGCTTTTCTCCACAATCTATGTAGAAGAGATACCACAGGAGGAAGGAAGCATTGTTTTACTGATGAAAAAAATAGGCAGTAGGGAGAAGGTTTTGATGCTGTAGTATAAAACACTACTCTGTCAAAACCGGCTTTGGAAATTGTTTTAAACTCTACATGAGTTAGCATAAGCATGTTGATGTAAGTCTGTCCATAACAGAACTGATTATAATTTACTGGTTCTGTTTAATACATTTGATTTTTATCAACGATCAGATTTACTTTAGTGTAAAAAACATGGCAAACCCCTGAATTTGACCCCAATATCAAAAGTGACCCCAGTATTCTGAGTCAGTTCAGCTGTAAATCCACCTGCTTCCTTCACCTTCACTATAGAAAAGGAAAGAACTTATATTAAAGTAAGGATTCTTAACATCGTTGTACAGGAAAAGCTGATGAAACACACAGATTGAATTATTTGCCCAAGAACTTCAAAACAGAACAAAGGCTTGTGTGGAATACAGACATAGATGCCTTCCAGTCCAGCCTTTGTGATTTTCCCTCTCTTGGGACCCCACTTGGAATACTGTGTCCAGTTCTGGAATCCTCAAGAAGGATATGGAACTGTTGGAAAGGGTCCAGAGGAGGGCCACAAAGATGGTCAGAGGGCTGAAACACCTCCCATACGAGGACAGGCTGAGAGAGATGGGGTTGTTCAGCCTGGAGAAGAGAAGGCTCCAAGGAGGCAAGAAAGCTGGGGAGAGACTTTTTAGAAGGTCATGTAGTGATAAGATGAAGGGGAATGTCTTTAAATTGGAAGGAGGAAGATTTAGATTAGACATTAGGAAGAAATTCTTCACGATGAGGGTGGTGAGGCCCTGGCCCAGGTTGCCCAGGGAAGCTGTGGCTGCCCCATCCCTGGAGGTGTTCAAGAACGGGTTGGATGGAGCCTTGAGCAGCCTGGTCTGATGGGAGGTGTCCCTGCCCATGGCAGGGGGGTTGGAACTGGATGGTTTATAAGGTCTCTCCCAATCCAAACCATTCTATGATTCTAGGATTCGACAGTTGGCTCTGTAAAATACCAACACATTGGTATCGCTACAACTCAGACTACGCGGTTCACGATCAATACAGGTAGTCTTACGACCTTCCTGAATATATGGGTATTTTTTGGATAGCCCTAGACTTCAAGTTAGATGTACAAACAAGCAAGCACTGAAACCTCTCCACTGGCTGAATCAGGAACATGTTTATCTAACCCCAAATTCTCAGCAACCCGGATTGCCCTCTTGGTAGAAGGATTCTCAGTAATGCCTGTGATTAAGTAAGGTGTCCATGGGAGTCAATCTGAATAAATTCTACAGTCATTATATGAACTGCCCAAAGAGCATCACACAGTGCAGATAACTTATCTAAGTCATACTTATTATCCATATATATTTCTTAGTGTCTGCGGGCATCACCTGCAGAATCCCAAAGCTCTGTAACAAGATACTGCCAGAACGCTGAGAAACATGCCATTGAAAAATAAATTAAAAACATAAACACATTTATTCCTACAGTTCGGCATAAATATTTTTTTTCAATTAGACAAGATGTTCTGAGTAGCATAAATCCCTTTTATAGTTCTGTTTGGTTTGGTACTTAATCAGTTACTTTCCTGAGCAGTGAGTGCTCAACACTTAACTTTCCTCTCAGATAAATGCCATCAATTTGCAAGGTGATTTAGAATGCAAATCATGAAGTGTGTTCAATACTGCTAGCTCTAGTCCTTTATGAATCAAGACCCTATAAAACTTTGTCAATATCTGTATTAAACACTTACTGACTGAATTTTCATAGAAGCCTTGTTCACAAGGGACTAGTGTTCCCAACATGAACTTACACCACTGGGAAAGGCACAGGCACTGGTTTGTACTTTAATCATGATTATCCTTAAACATATAGTGTGTATAACTGGAATAAAGGAATGTACGCACTTATACAGTCACAGATGTGAAAAATCTGTTTGTCAAATCATTCCAGAAGAGGGGAAAGATTTTCTAAATCATTATAATAAAATCACATTAAAAACTATAAAGAAAGACAATATATATACATATATATAATACATTTTAAAAGTTGGAACTGGAAGAATAAACAATAACACAAGTGAAAACAGACTAGATACCTGTCTGCAAAGCTTGCTTTATGATTTTAATGAGTATTTATTTTTTCTTGAACCAGAAGCTGGGATGTTAAAAACCCTAAACAAGTTGAAGCTAGGGGAGTTTTGCCTTTGATTTCTTTGATTGCAAAACTTCATCTTGTGAGAAATGAAAAGGGATTTGATTAGGATCTAACTGACCAACATGCTCTATTAAGTTTATCATCCAGCAGCAGCAACGTTGTCAGTAATGAAAAACATAGCATATCTAGACAACACAACAATCCCAACTGCAAGTTGAGGATATCATCCAGGAATATTTCAATTTTTAACATAATGTTTTGGCATTTAGTTCTTAGCAAAAAACTTAGATGCCTTTCTAACTTCCCTGTCAATGGGCAGGAAAGAAAGCTTTGTAAGTGGCTTTGTGCCAATTTAGACAGCTCAGTGCTCAAAGAATCTCTGAGAAGCAGGTTAATCCAGTTTTTTAGTTGTTTTAGTATGTAATATCAACATAAAACAGCTGGAACAGAATTGAGCAGCTATTTAAAAACTACAGAAAATTGTTTATTAAGGATTTTTCTTCATTATTCCAGCTTTATGGTAACTAAAATTCCCCTTGAAAATAACAAGGCAATTCAGGTTTAAGGTGTTACATGATAGAAATACATTCAGTCAGTCAGAATCAAATCCCAGTCTCTAATAACAAATTACTACAATGGTGTCAAATTAAAATAAAGAACCCAAAGCCTGCAAATAGCGCTTTCATAAAAAGAGTTTTTTAACTGTTAAGTCCAGCTGTTTCATAGCTTCTCCAAATACAGACTTAGCTGTAGATTATTGTGACGTTTATGCAGAAAGATCATCAAAGATGTTGCCCCACAGAACAATTATTTTCTAAAATAATGCTACATGAAAGGCATCTTAAAAAATACACAGTTTGATTTATGTGTATTTTGCAAATTGTAGCAATTCTATTCATTTATTCATTAAAGAATTTTGGAAAAAAATTTAGGAAGAAAAATTATAAATTTGATATTTGTGATTTTAACAGGTGATGTATTTTCTATGAAATAATTTTTAAT
Organism: Phaenicophaeus curvirostris; assembly: GCF_032191515.1. Classification (NCBI taxonomy): domain Eukaryota; kingdom Metazoa; phylum Chordata; class Aves; order Cuculiformes; family Cuculidae; genus Phaenicophaeus; species Phaenicophaeus curvirostris. Next base: position 5,161,323 of record NC_091394.1, on the reverse strand, counting down.
AAAATTTTATCTCCAATGTTACTTAGATTTTTAATTGTATTTCAGATATGTTAACTGTTAATATCTTTTTATAAAAGCATTGAAAGCTTTTCATTTTGTAAAAACAAATAATTTTTTTCAACTTGAAATTTTTTTTGACTTTGTCAGTATACGAAAAATTTGTTTCTAAATGGAGCAATGCTCTTTTCCTTGATGTTATGGAACTTATACTGCACTAAAACCAAAACAAACGACCCCCCACACCACAAAACTTATCTACAGTTAAAATGAAAAACTGAACCTAAACTTCATTTTTGGCCCCAGGACCTATGAGCTCTCTGCATGCTACCTGCTATTTAATATGTGTCAAATAAAAGGAGTTCACAAATCATCTCTGCATCTTGTCGTTTGTGCAATCTAATTTGATGTACATATACTAGCAGAGTATCCTGTAGCAAGAAAAAAACTTTTGACCTTTCCTGCTTTTGGAGTTGGGGATTCATCCAAATTGTTCCGGGTACATCTGACATGATGTATGGTGCTAGAAATGTTCCCTACTGCAGCAATCAGGATGCTTTTATCAGTCAGTGGCCACAGACTGACTGACCTTAGCTAACCCAGTTGTTTAAGGGCAATATGTGACCCAAAAATGAACTCCTCTGCTATGAGAGCAACTAGTCTGCATGTGAAAAGGTTTGCTTTAGCTCTGTTCAATTTCTGTTCAGAGGCTTAGGTCAGCTCTTATTTTATCTGCACCCATTCAACCATTAATATGAATTATGTTCTAGTTCTGGAAGTAAGAAAAAAACTTCATCTGTTTGGCTTGTAATAATTTGGTTGTGCTTGGTATGTAAATTGCCTACTGCTACCATAATTAGATAGTCAACAATTCTTATGGAGAAGAGAAGCATTAAAATTGCACCTATTTGGTGAAACATAAGTATTGCTCAGCAGAAGCCCTATCACCTGCTCACCCTGTGATTAAAAACTTACTGGTTAAAGATTTAAATGGGTTTAGGATTGGCATGGTGTCACCGTTGTGCAAATCCTTTGTTAAATAATAGAAAAATGTCTTAGGGTCACGCAGTGCGTGATTTATGTGACAAAGACCTTGTGGGCTGTGTTTGTCAAAGGCAACCCATAATTCTAGATTGTTTCACTGAACAGCAGAGAATATTTTTGTTGTGGTGGTGGGTGGGAAGAGATTTGTTTTCTTGTTATATTCAGTGTGGTAAAGATTCCTCTCTGTCTTTAGACACCTTTCACGTGAAGAAGCCAAGCCCTGGGGCTAAACAAAAGAGATGGGGAGGGATGGGTGTCCTTCCCTTACAATAAGCTACTGCTGATAACGGCTTTTTGTTATATGCATGGCTTGGGACTCAATTAGATTGTCAAATAAAAGCAATTAAAATATGTCATTTTTCTAAACATTTTTTTATGCATATACCAGTCAGAAGCTGTTTAAAATCCAAAAACTGTAGGCCATGTGGCTTTTTGAAAGACTTGCATATGTGTATAACTTGACATCATCTCAGAATTATTCTTCTGGGACTTTCTAAACAATTGTGTCCATATAAATCCCTACTGCTTTGTTAAAAAATATATATGTATATAAAAAGTAGGTAATAATTTCCTTCCTGCACCCCCTCAAAAATATATATATAAGTTACAGCCAGAAATTATTGCTTGTGTTCTGTACTCTAGGAAATACAAAGGCAAATTCAAAAAAGACCCTGTCTCCTTTCTTTCTCTAAAACACAATTTATTGCTTTAAATCATAAAAATAAAACAGTCGAATGTTGCATAAGAGACCCTCAGCAGAAATAAAAGAAAAGAAAAGGAAAAACTGAACTTCCCATAAACCCAAATCCCATACAGTAGAGTTTTCTACAAGACCATAATTAAATAATCCCTGAAGGACTTGTGGAGGAGGGGATAAGAATACATAAGCTTTCCAACATGATGAAAGAAAAGACCCTGTTATTATTATTTGATTTTATTTTTAAGAAGGAAAGAACTAGAAAATATATACTTAAGGTAGTCTATATGTGAAAACTATTCCATTCTGAGCAACTATCCATACAACTGTTAGCCTTGATACACAGTAAAACAGAAATTAAAATATGTCCTTGCAACTTGAAGTCAGCAAGTATAGCGTAGCTTTGTTTTAAAAAGTGCACATATTAAACACTAGACAGAGGCCTTCAACTCCACAGCAGAGCTGTTACTGCTGTCCCTAAGCACTTTTTTCCTTGAGTCGGAGCTGAGATGGTGGAAACTTCTGGCTGAAGGTCTATTTTTCAGGAGTTTCTTCACTGGATGGGAGCCCTGTTTGTCAAAACTGGAGAGGAGTCACATACTTATGAGAGGCCATACATGACAGGTCATTCTTACAATCATCTTACCTTCTCAGATGAAAAAACAAACTACCAGTGAAGCATTTTATTCATGGCTTTTTAGATTATCTTTTGTTTTCCTCCACGATGGCTCACTTTTGATGAAATGATTTTCCTCAGACTGAAAAATATTGCACTGGGAAAATATTTTGAGCATCTCAGACTGTCACATTTTGCAAAGTAAAATGCTGATAGAGCCTTCTTTCTGCTAAGCCTGAAACTACGAATATCACCTCTCCTTACACAGGAGATACCAAGCATCTGATCTTTTCTAAATACTAGAGTCAGTATTAGAGGATCTGGGAAAGCAGTAGACACTTCAGTGGAAATCTAACAGGGTGATTTCTGGTTTTTTTTTGGCAGTATTTACTGATCAGATTTAAGAATACTGCTTTTTTATTTGTTTTGGGTTTTTTTTTCTTTTTTTTTTCTTTGAGGAGGATGTTTCTCCCAGTTTAACCAAAAACCCACTAAGGTCTTCTCTCCTATTTATTTGGGACTAAGCACACTTAGTAAAGGAAGAGTAAATTATTAATTGTACACATATCTAATGTGCAAAACTTGCTTTCTGGTTCTATTTTTCAGTATAAATTCAGAATAGCTATTGTGTGGAAAATGAAACACACTACAGTTTATGCAGGCAGGGAAAATTCAGATTTAGTTCTGTCTGTCAAGCATCACAATTCCATTAATGTCTTGTCTGGATCTTCTAACATAATAATAAATCTCGTTTTTATTTTTTGTATCTAGATTTAAATTTATGTTGATAAAAATGCTTGTGAATGTGTTGACTGGTACTACCTAAATTTATAAGTTGGTCAGTCAAATAGGAAAGTTTCAAAGAGACAAAACTAATGGAAATAAACATTCTGTACATTAAGATGAGCCTAACGCTCGAGCAAGGAAGACGTTTTCTTATGAGAATAAAATCAGTTGTCTCAGATTTTTCATGAAATGCCCAAACTGCAACCTTAGTAGGGCTGACTGACGATAATCACTCATTTTGCCTTTCTGCCTCTGTCTCAGGGCATGCAAGGGCTGGAGGATCTACAGAAGTAAAGGAGTGAAAGGGTGGTGAAATCCAAGAGGAGCCCTCAAGCAAGAAACTGGATTCTATGTGTTCTTCCTGTGGTATGGTTCCCAGCGCATCTCCACCCAGTGTTGTTGTTATCACAAAGAATATCCGTGGACACAAGGAACAAGAATATTGTGATGGTTTTCAAACAATTCTAGAAATCTCCTCATTTGTTTACCATTTCCTTTTCAATGCCATGCAAAATGCCGGTGAAATGCACAGTCATCATGAATGAAAGTCAGGAGGAAAACCTCAGCAGAGCAAGCAGTGAATCTGGGCCATGTTTCAGACCCCAAGATGTCTCTGTAGCAATGGAAAAGTAAAGGAAGGATTTAAAATTATTCTGAACTTCATAACTGAAAATACAGTAAATCCAAATAAGACTCTATGCATAGCTATGTTTTTTTCCTGACAGCATCCCCTAAGTTATATGTGAATACCCTAAATGTACATACAGCGATCTCAGCTAAAACTGTTTTAATTCCAGGATTTTTAATTCAAAATGAGCTCTTTCTGAAGATATATTGGTGCAGCTGCCAGAGGAATAATCACAAAGAATACAGAGAAGAATACTGAAAATATGTATATGTTCCTTGGTGTAACTGGGCTGCTTTGGTTAAGCGTGATATTGTTATACTGCATGGAGTTTGAGCTGGAATGAAAATGAATACAATTCATCTCCAAATTAGATGCAGCACCATATGTGTTGTCAATTTATCAGTACACCAACAAAATTGAAGTGCTGAATGGAAGTGGCTCAGTGACTGTACACGGCTGTAAGAGTCAGCAAATATTGCAGTTAGCTGACTCAGCCAACTGCTTGTTGACACATCTCTGTCTTTAGAATTATTGACACATCTCTAGTCATATGGAACTGATATTTAAATGTTACCCTACAGTCAAGCACATATAATGGCTACAGAATTCATGCCTCTGCGTAGGCTGAAGAATTTGAGGAGAATTATGACACAAACTGTGTTTTACCTCCTTGTAAGGTCTGAAAGGAATTGTAGTCAATCCTCCACGCTAACTGATAGCTCAGTTTTAATGAATGGCATAAAATCATACTAAACCCCTTGTTTTGCATTACTTCATTATAGAGGTACCTATTTAGTCCCAGATTAGCAGCTTCCACCTGCCTCTTAGCGGTGTTATTTTGGGGGGAGGGGAAGTGCAGGACAATAAATTGTTGTTATATTTTTTAATATGTCACCGCTTAACATTATGTTTTGCTGTAGTGAGTTACGTTACATTAGTTGACAAGAGAAAGAAATAAAGCCGTGCAATGTATTTCTTTTAAAAGGATATTTAAAAATCCCTAAGGTGAAAGAGGTATGAGGAAGCCCATTACAAACTAGACCAACTTGGCAACTTTCCTGTGCTGATGTCTTTAAATATCCCCTCATTCCCTTCCTCCTCCTCCTGACAAATTTAGAAAAAACACAGATATGTAGGACTAGGTTTCTAAAGATGTTAGATTCCTGACCTTTTAAAATCCGATCCATAACTCCCACTTCTGTATTTCCTTTACAAATTCATTGTATGGCACCCATCAGTCCCTCAGAACCTGCTTAGTTGTTTCATAAAGGCCACTTAGATACACCATGTAACACTAGTGACTCACCAGAGTGTCTATTCAAAGGCAGAAAAATCACATCACACTGCTCGTATATATAACACAGTTCCATATTACTGATTTTTAGATTTCATTTTCATGGCTAGGGCTGTGTAATTGGATGGACACCATGGGATGCCAAATGCACAACATGCCTTGCAGCACAAGTCTATGAAGAATCCTGACTGAAGTGTCTAAGACTTTCTCAACCCACATGAACATTTGGGGACCTGCCAAATGATCCAAAGACATTCAAGAAGATGCATGAATGTTGAAATTTGCACTGTGGGAAGAAGTGTTAGTACACAAAGGGGCAAAACACACAGTGACATTCCCAGGGAAACCAGAGCTAGAAATGATACAAGATACCTATATTCACAAGACAACTGTAGACTCTATTTCACTTGCCCTTCAGGTTTTTATCTACTGTGAGCTACATTAACTGTATTGTCATCTCCAGCAAAATTAAATTTTCCTCCCTGCTAAAAATGTTACTTTGGAATTAAAAAAAATGGCTTCACATAGTAAAGCCCAGGGTATGTATAAAGAAGAGAAGAATGTAGATGATCCAGCTAAAACTGTAGGCTCTGTTTTACAAACTGTTTTCTGTGCACCTTTCATGTCCCATCCATGATTTTAAAGAGCTTTATAAGATCCTTCTGCCCCTTCTCTTTTATGGGTTGAAATGTCCTAGTCTATCTTTCCAGATACAGAAGTCTTTCATTCTCTTTGTCATTCTTCCCTCCACACTCTTCCTTGTTCTTCTGAATGCTAAATATTTCAAGCTTTACTAAAAATTCCATGCATATATTTATATAACAAAATGTACTTTGTAGGGTCTTTTCTCAGACTTCACTAGGAAGCTGTTACTCTAATAATACTACATTAAGATAAACACTAACATATTCAGCAACTGTTCGAATCCTTTTTCATTCCATATAATTGAACAGATGTAATCCAGTGGTTTTTTTCCAACCTAGTGATTCTGTGATTCTGTGAAGTTGCAGAATACTGATCATGCACAGGTCCTGCTATAGTTTGTAATGTAGCTGGACAACTGCTAGAGATTACGATTGGATTACAAAATAAAACAAAAAAAACCCCAAAACACAAACCTCCAGGATTAGGCAAATGAGATAGATTTGAAAATCATGTCCAAGTAGTGCAAGGTGGACTACACAAGATAACCTAAAAAGTAAAACAAATAACCAAGTAGAAGTAGTCTGAAATTTGAAAAGTTATAATACCAAAAGTTATGTACATGGGTGATGATGGGCAATATTCTATGGTGTCATAAAGCAGTGAAATAGTATGAGTGTGACTTTAGCTATCTTCCTTCGGGGGCGTCATGCCTCTGATGTATGGAAGCGAAAGTCCCCTTTCATGTGCACTAGTGCAAACCTTCCTTAAATCAGTTTGCTCTGTTTTGTGCACTTCATTAGAAGTGATATTGAACTATATGATCTTTAAGATCCCTTCCAACCCAAACTATTCTATGATTCTATAATTCTATGATTCTATGATTCATTACCAGGGGGATCCCAGGATCATGGAGAAAATTCAGATAGATAACTTTAATAGTAAAGAAAAAATAAAAAGGTTGGCTGAGACATGACTAAATGGAGATGGAAGGGAGTTTAATGTGAAGACCACCTGCTAATGAATGAAGGTGATATTAGCACCCAGAAGAAAAACAATAATTTAAGATCAATCAGACTTTTTGGTAATAGGATCCATTCAGTTGTAGCGTAGTTTCATAAGGCAAATCACCTGTGATTGTTACAAAGCAGACTAGCCCAAACACCGGCATATGTTTTCTTGGGAACACTGCTGCAGTGGCATGAAAATATGTATTCCAGCTTTACCTTCTGTATTATTATCCACAGCCTGCCTTTATCCCATAAAAAATAAATTGCCTCCATATCTCAGAACAAATGAATCCCAGATTTTTCACAAGGATTGAGGCATTTCACTGAAAAGCTCTCATTTCCCTTCTACAGAAAAAAGAATTGGAGGGTGCCCATGACGAACTGAGGTCCTCTTTATTTTCTGCCTGTTGTCATATGAAGTAAATCATCTCAGTAGGGAAGCAAACTGGGAGTCTAATATTCTGTCTAGAATCAGCTTTCTACCTTGGCCTGATAAACTTGCTCTCTCCTCCAGCATCTACTCAGTGTCAGCCCTCAGGAGCTGGCCAGGAAATTGCCTCCTTGACATGAGGCTGCAATGTGCTCCCAAAGTCTTCTCAACCGTGCCACTGACATGCCTTTCATTTTAAAATGGTTCCTGGAGATTACACCTCAAAGTACCTGGAGATGGAAAGAGAGTTAACATTTAAATGGCTATAAGCATTCTAGTTCTATACAAACATAGACTAATGTAACTTTCTTGGTTCCCTCTTGCCTACCAAGCTATTTTTTCTTTTTCTCTCCTGAGATAGGTTACAGACATTTTCACCACAGGGAGAAGTTTCTTGTGTCAGTAGCTAAACTAATCACCTCCTGCCTTGAGCCTTTCCCATAATCAGCTTTCGCAACCCCGTGCAGAACAAAACCCCATAGCGGATCCTCACTTCTTTTCCCCACTTGTCCACTCATCACTGTGTTCTCCTTTCATAGCAGAGGCACAGAGAAAAATGACATCCAAGGAGGGAAAGGTGGTATCAACTGCTATGGATAAATCAATCCATCACAAAAAAAAAAAAAAATAACAATTCTGCCATGAAACTTAATCACTAAAGGTCATGTCGGGGAGTGAGGAACAGATTAAATTAGCATAGTATTAGATATGGAAAATGATTTCTGTCAAAATCATCTTTACCACAATTATAATATGTTAATTACGTATTTCATTAAGGAAGTTGATTATGGTTCACAGATGAAATCATGCAGACGAAGACACCTGGAAGGAAGCACTAGAGCCTGAAGCCTCTTCTTTCCCTCCCTCTCTCTCTCTCTCTCTCTCACACACACACACACACACACACACACACACACACAATTAGGTGCACACACTCTTATGTAGAAAAGCTTTTCCCAATACACTTCAGAGATTATTAAAGTGCAGATGTCTCTGGGTAGGACAGAAACTCAGAGAAATAAAGGAAAGCATGGTAAGGTACATTAATTTTCCTTCTATCACTACTTAGAATGAACTGTTCGTTTTAAGACTATAACATCCTCTGCCTCTGGTGACATATTGGTGGCATCTAGTACTGTGGGTAAAGGATTTCAGCACTGACTAATGAGAATGTGGCTGTGCGTTTTTTATAGGGAAGGGACCATTTGGCAAATTTTAGCCGAGCTATTTGAAAGAGTTATCATCAACCATACGAATGTCATACAATACTTTGCCCTTAGAAGTGGTTGCAGTTCATTTACAGTGAGTTTGAGTACTTGGGTACTGAGAAAAAGTTACATCAATGAGCAATTATTTCCTAATTTCTTAGCCTTCTTTCTAAATAATTGTTTGAATTATGTGCTCTGTTTAGTGAATAGAGCAAGATCTTTAGTGATTTGAAAACATAGCCTTCTTATTTTGGCTAGAAACAATGCATCTGAGTCTCATACCCTATAAACACTGAGACATGGAAACAGGAATTTTCACATGTTTGAGTCTGTGTTTGTGTGTGCAGCATGTGCGTAAGCACAAGACAGAGAGGACTTGTAGCCTGCATAAGAAAGGACTAATTTTATTCAATTCTGACTAAAGGAGCAGTAGAAGTGGAATAAATGGGGTACTCAGTACCACGAAAGGAAGAGATTATATGTATACCTCCAAAAAAAGGTCCTAGAGATGCCCCTGGGAATGAAAATGTCTGAGCCTCAGTCAAATATAATTACCTCATTCTCATATTTCCTAGTGAGTGAGAATGCATCAACGCTTGTGTGCCCTTGTGCTGATAGATTTTGCCACACAGAATAATCATTGTTGGAATTAAGCATAATTGTCAAGAAAGACTTGGTCATCATGTGAGAGACTGTCTCATACAACTGTCCTTTTGCTTTCCAACAGTAATTACTTTAGTAATTAATCTCTGTCATTTAACTGTATTACATTTGGAAAAGAGAAAATGGAAGAAAGACTGGTTTCTGACTAATTTACATCACAGTTTAAAATCCTAGAATAGGGTGAATCAAATGTCAAATTTAGCCCTTTCACAGATTGCTAAAATGGTTTCTCTCTAACATCTCGCACGATCACAAAAGAAGGTAGGTTGCTAAAGTCGTCTTCACAATATCTACATTGCTTGACCGTTTCCACTTCATGTCTCTTAGTCGTAGGTAATGGAAGACAACATACAGAGTGGGGAATGCTCAGAAAAAGATGAAAGACTGTCAGTTCTGCTGCTAGTCATCATGGTAGGTGCTGCTTACCACCCATGCAGCAGTTGTGAATGCCAACATCATGCAGCAGTGGCCATGTCTTCAAAAGCAGCAGCTGACTGTGAGTGCAGCCAATGTTTTTGGTGAGCCATGGTAAATCAGAAGTGCTAAACATCCTTAGTTTCAGTACCACTAATGCCCAAAACTCTTCTGAAGTTGGGGCTTAAAGTGGTTCTGTGTTGATATCATTGGCGTTCTTGCTTTTCAAAGTACTCAAAAGCTGCTTCACTCTTTTTCAACCTTTAAAATGTTTTCCTTTGTGAAGAAAGGTTACATGGATGACTTCAGCCCCTTAATTCCAATGCCCAGAGTGAAGGATCAGCTCAAGGTTTTCACCCTTACAAACAATAACTGGAAAGTCAGGCCGCAGATACATCCCAAGAAGAACCTCAGGAAGACAAAATTCTTATATATTTTGGAAAATTATAAAGGTACTTTTTCTTTATGATGGATTATTTTCACTTTCATTTGACTCATAATCTGACTTGAAAGAGGCATGCAGGATTTGACCTACTATCAGCTCAGAATCATATGTAAGCCAGGTAAGGTATTGCCATGGATATTGCAGTCAAATATTAGGTGTTGAATTCAAAGCCAAACATATTTTTGAAAGAACTGCAGTGTTTACAGTAAAACTATGAAATCAACCATGGTCGGAGGTTCTGGGAGTACAACCTTGTAAAGATGATGAGATCCAAAGCCGATTTGCCTCCCCTCCCTTCCTTCCTTCCTTCCTTCCTTCCTTCCTTCCTTCCTTCCTTCCTTCCTTCCTTCCTTCCTTCCTTCCTTCCTTCCTTCCTTCCTTCCTTCCTTCCTTCCTTCCTTCCTTCCTTCCTTCCTTCCTTCCTTCCTTCCTTCCTTCCTTCCTTCCTTCCTTCCTTCCTTCCTTCCTTCCTTCTCTTTTCTTCCTTCTCTTTTCTTCCTCTTTCCTTCCTTCCTTCTCTCTTTCCTTCTCTCTTTCTCCCTCTCCTTCTTTCCTTCTTTCTCTCTTTCATTCTCTCTCTCTTTCTCTCTTTTTTTTGGTACATTTTTAATCCTAGTATTTTTCTGTCCTAAATATTCAAAGAATGGATAGTTACAGCTTGAACTTGTATGAATATTTACAGGCAAAACACAAAATTAACTTAATAGGACACTTTTTCTGAATGAAACCAGAGACAGGCCTCAGAATCAGGCCTACTGTGTGGGGGTAAAAGATCATCTGATGGGGTAAATACATATAGTACCACGAATGCTGGACCCAGAAAATACACTACACATTCTTGTGGAATATGTGTATCCACGAAAACGTAGCTCAGAAGTGAATCATAACTCTCTTGTTTTGTCGGCAACCAAGTACTCCCTTAAAAAGATACAGGGAATTTTTATTTCGGTTGCTATGTAAAGAAACACAAAATGTACGAAAAAAAAAATTAACAAAGATGTGGGTAGGGTAGTAAAGAAGGAAGGATTCAGTTGTGACTGTGTAACAAGAGAGTCTTAATGTGGTACATGAGGAGGAGGTGGAGGATGTAAAGAGCTATGGGAGAAAAAAATGAAACAAAGGTGATTATGGTAAACAGTTATTTTCCTGTCTCTGTCCTCCAACTGCATCCAAGGCCTTTGTGAACACTCTTTTTATAATATGCCCTTAAACGTCACTGGGCTTTCAAGATCAGCCTTATAGGCAGTGTGTTCTACTGATTTGCATTGCTAATTATATTGTACTAAATTTAGTTTATAGTGATAAAAAATATCAACATGATGCTTTACAGCATCTATGTAATCTGAGCTTTCTTCTTTCAGGACTGTTTCTGGGTTATGCAGATAAAATGGCCCCTTGAAACAACTGAGATTTTTTTTTTTCTTTTTTTCCTTTTCCACTTTGTACCCATTGTGTGATTTCAGTGCTCCAGATGTGATTTCACTGAGGTTCCTCAGCCATTCTCCATCACTTTCTAGAGAAGGGAAAGGGGGGCTGGAAAGAGTGACTGACGCGAGAGGGGGGCTATTTTTACAGGCCTAATGCATCGTGATTAGAACAGGCTTATGGTCTGCATATGTACATGGAAAAATCTCCCAGAAATTGACCTGCTAAGTGAATATATATTAGAGAGCAGTAAATAAAAAGACTATGAGGTTTTAGTTAACAAGAACTGACTGATACTTAAAAGCCAGGTTCTGCCCCCCTCCCTACTCCTCCTCGGTGCTAGCTTGTTATCCTTTCACAGTGGACAATACAACAGTACGTCTGTCTCTCCCCCTCTTCTCCCCAAATCAAAGATCAAAGGCTGCATTTGTAAAGCAAATAGTTGGAGAGCTACAGCCGGGTTTGATGAAAACCCACTCCAGGCCTCTTGGGAGATATTACCTTCCTCATTATTCCACTGATTGGCCTTATTTCATCCAAGGATTACTGCACATTCTCCTGACGGCTGATGAGCAGCTTCATGAATATACAAAATAATCCGGCGGCACTGGGCCAGCACTGATTATTATTGTGAAACTCGGAGGAGCAGCTTCAAATGAGCTGCTGGAGACTGTGGAACTCTTCCTCCCCGTTTTCCATCTGATTTTACCACAAGGATCCTTATTAGGCTATTTTTCACATGTCTGTGAAAAGAAGGAGAAAGAGAGAGAGATATTGCATCTAGTTAAAAATGATCAGGGAATTCTGGGTACCAGATGTTTTTTGCTTAATATTGCAAAATGGCTTTTATTAGATTACGCTAAGCACTTACTAACTACAGTTAAACTGCTTTGCAGAGAAACCTGATGGGAATGCTGCCCTAAATAGCTTCTTCTTATTTATTTATTTCTGGGGGAGCAGCTTCATCTAGTGTGGGTGGGTGGGCAGGCAGGCAGACGACGAGGGGATATCGGTGCGTGCACGAGTAGGTCAGCACACAAGTGGGTTTGTCTGAGATGGCTGAGCACCAGAAGGCTGCAGTGCTGAGGAGAGGTCATGCACTGATGCAGCGATCGGGCTCCGTGCATCAGCCCAGGAATGATACAACTTCAACCTGCCCTCTGGCCTCTTTGGCCAGGGACCTCGATTAAAGGCTCGTGGAACCGCCAGAGCAGAGAGTCGAGGTCTATATTTTCCAGCTCAACATAGCAGGAATAGTGTTGATGCAAAGCACTTCTGATGGACTCCAAACCAGAGGAGAAAACAAGCTTTTCTCAGAAAATCCTCCTCCAGATAAGAGGAGCCATTTTGAGGCAAAGACTTCTCTTTTCCATCATCCTACTTCGTTTCTTTTCCTCTTTTTCCTTTTTTTTTTTTTCTCAAAAAATAAAGAGATTCTCACAGACTACTTAAAAGCGGTACTGGAAATAGTGGCCCACCTGCACCCCTGCTCTTTGGGATGCTTCCAAGTGGCTTTGTGTTTGACGGAAGCTCTTTGTATCGCAAACCTTTTATCTCAATTAAGTCAAACAAGAAGGTTCCTCTCTTGGAGGCCTCTCCCAGCCTCAGCCCCAAATGCAGTGTCTGATTTACAATGCTGCCAATTTAATATCTGATAAATAGGGATCCTGTAATTGTCATTTACAGTTGGGTGCACTTATTTTCAGTGATTGTGAACCACTGAACTGCCCTGTGCTATAAATGTCTTATCTTACACTCTGTAATACGTCACATGAAATAAAGGGCTGACACAAGTGACTCCCTTGAACTTCGTTAACCACGGTTAAAACACATTTTAACCAGGTATGTTATATTTTCTCAGTAGAGAAGTCAGAAAATGTGCTGCACCTCCTCTGACAGTGACATGCTGTCTCCTTTCAGAGGAGACAGGCTGGTGGCTCACCAGAGAGCCCAGGTGTTAACCCTTTCTGGAGATGCCACAAACTCTGTCACGCAGCTGTTGGGTGCTTGCAAGCTCCCACTATGAACTAAAGGTTACTTCTCGCTGTGCATTAAGGTTTAAATATTTATTTTATTTTATTTGAAATTTTCGAAGAATAAATATCAGCACCTTTACAAATACACTTAATAAAAGATCAGATGGTTTGTCTTGCTGGAAACTCATTGCTGGGAATGAGTTAGAGGGGAGAGACCGACAAGGCAGTCTTTTTTTTTTTTTAAGCAGCGTCTTGATGAACAAACCAGTGCTGTATTTTAAACAAGGCTTTTGCACTGAGCTACCCCAGCACGGTAATTTAATGAATCTACATTTCATGACTGAAGTGATAAGGGTGAAACATTTTAAAATAACCAAAAGGTAGATACACCAAAAAAGTCTGATGAAACATTAAATGAATGTAGTGTAACACATTATCTTTGCTTCTGCACATCCAAAAAGTGCAATGAACTAAAACATTGCATTAAGCCAAGAATAAAGCTAAAAATTAAATTGGCTTAGAAAGATCTAGTGTAGTGGTTTATGCACTAAGAACACGGTAAATTTGGTCATTTAATATCATTCTCTTTACCTCTGATATGCACATTAAAAGCAGACCAAGACTTACAGTAAAAAGTCAGAAAAAAAGGCCATAGCTGAACTTTGGCGTTTTATAGCTTATCTCTTTTTAAACACACAGTATTAATTGTTGGTTTATTTACTATATAGTTATTCTCATTGTCTGTTGTTCAGGTGATGTGAATACCCTGAGACATGAAATATAACTAGGTCTGTTACAGATTAAAACAGGATCCAATAAAGAAGACATATTCAAAAATATAATACTGCCCCTTCAAATCAATAAATAAAGACAAGCATTTCATACACTAATGCATATATCTATGACCATTATAAATTAGTTGCTTGCCAGAAAATACACTTCTTAGCACAAGTGCCATTATTTAAAGTTGTCTGTTTAATGCACACTTAGTATATTTTCTCATCCAGAGCTGCACTGCATAATTAGACAACATCCATTCTTAAAAACTAAAGTAGATGCCAAAAATGTAATACATAAAGCATGGCATTTTACAAATTTACATCTTCAAAAGTTATGTGTGGTTTCAGATAGAAAAAAATTGCAAAAAGATCACTATATTATAATGGTCTGGGTTTCATCTTAGCTTGCTCCATCTGTCGGCTGGCAGTAATGTAAGTTATAATGCACTCATTCTTATTCAACCTCAGTGAATGGGTATTTTCCAGGATAGTTCTATTAAGTGGACAACTAGATAGGTGTCTTAATAGTTTGCTGAATTATGGCTGTTTAAGTCTCAGTTAGATCAATGGGTTGATTGCTGGTTCTTTTTCCCAGAAGGCATTTATTTTCTTCTAAGGTGAGCACAGATTTCTGTCTGTATCACCAGCATGGGTGGATCTCCTGCAACTTATTGGTCATACGCAGCAGAAACTCTTAACTTTCCTACCCATGACCCCTTGGAAGGTCTACCTATACCCATCTCACCCAGACAGGTGAGAGTGTCTGTCTCCTGCTGCCCTTTTTTGGCAGAATGGAGCAGCCAGGCTGGTGCTACATGACTCAGTGGAAGCTGTGAAACAGACCTCTCTTCCTTTGTGGGTTTTCTGCACTGCAGATCACAATTGATCAGCCAGAAAGACGAAGGAAAGTGTGTGCCTGCTGCTGGAGGATGCAGGGTACCTAGTGATGAAGAATATGGGAAAGGATTAGTCACTGAATGCCTTTTTTGCCTTGGTTCGTTGGCAAGGTCTTCTCCCAGGCCTCCTGAATCCCTGTGGCTGGTGATGGTGTATGATTGAGGTACTGCCTGTGGCAGAAGAAGATAAAGACTATGAACCAGTTTTGTAGACTGGACATGTACAAGGCCATGGGTCCATCTGGGCACAGTGTTACTGTGGGGTTGTTCTGTCCTTTTTAAAGAGCTGTAGAGACCAGTGACGTGGAGAAAATGCTGGGAAACAAATCAGTCAGATTAATGACAGTCCCTGGGAAGATCGTGAACCAAAGCCTCCCAACACCGATTGTCAGGTGTACAAAGAGCAGAACACTGAAACAATGTGTTGGTATTTACCTAAGGTAAATTGTACCTAATCAGCTTGATTATATTTTACAGTGAGACGACTGGCTTGGTAAATAAGGGGAAAGCAGTGGTGTCATCTGCCTTGGCTTTAGTGTAGTTCCTGGCACTGTCTTTGCAGTGGCACTGTAGAAAAATTTCAAAGATAAGGACTGCAAGGAAGACTACAAGGTGAGTGAAACGCTACCTGGACTGCTAGGTTCACAAGTTAATGATCAATCTTTTGAAGACCAGATGCTCAATGGTTACTGTGCTTTTCAGTGTCTGTATAAACAACCTGAGTGATGGGACAGGATACATCTTTATTAATATTCTGGATGACATCGAACTTGCATGGGGTAGGTAGGAGAGTGGGATGTGGAGGCTTCCAGCATCCTGGAAGCAGAGCTGGCAGTCAGAGGGAATTCAACAGGCTGCAGAAACGGGCTGACAGAAACATTACAAAGTTCATCAAAGGCAAATGCAAAGTTTTGCATTTGGGATGTAAAAACTGCAATAGTACAGGAGTGAAGGTAGCTGGCCAGGCCAGCTTAAAACAGGAATCCTAGTGGACAAGTTTAGTATGAATTAGCTGCAGTGAAGACTAGTTGAAATAGAAGAGTGTGGCCAGCACGTCAAGGGAAGTGGGTATTCCTTGCTGTTCAACTCTGGTGAGACCACATCTGAGTAGCGTCCAATTCTGGGGCTCTGTGGTACAAAGAAGATGTAGACAGTATGGAGCAAGCCTGGCAGAGAACCTCCAGGCTGGTCAGGTCACATGGGTAGAGGCTGAGAGAACGATGCTTGCTTGGGAGGTGAATCGATTTCATTACTTTAGCTACCGATCAGAAGGTTATAAAGAAGATAGGGGCGTGCTCTTCCCAGTGAAAGGACTGGAGGCAGTGGACTCAAGCAGCAGTAATAGAAATTCCAATGTGAAACACAGCAAAACATCTTAATTGTCAGAGTGATCAAGCATTGGCCCTGGCTGCTTAAGGGCCGTGAAATCTTCATCCATGGAGATATTCAGAACTCCACTATACAGTGCCCTGGGCAACCTGACCTAGCTTTGAAGTTGGTCTTGTTTTGAGGAAAGAGGTGGTCTAGGTGACCTCCAAAGATTCTTAATTTTCCCATGATTCTAATCACCTAATTTTCCTCATTTTCTTTTTATGATTACCTCAGACTGTTGTATTTAAGAACTACCACAGAGAATAAATTCCCCGACTCACGGCCTGTCTCCTTTTTCCCTATTTTCCCTACGGTCTGTGGCATTTTGGCTGGTTCTCATCTCACCTGGCTGCCAGCTTGTGCCTCTCAGCAGCTTTTGCATGATGCCACAGGAGAGCAAAGGCTAGTGGGCCGTACAAGCTGGCCAGTGTGCCAGGAGCCTTTGTGCTTCTGCCTGTTAATCACAAGGTGCTACTGAGGTGTGTGATCCGGCCAGCGTGCCAAGAGCCCGCGCATCAGCCACACAAAGAGAAATGAGCTAGCAGCAGGCAGGAGCAGATTGCAGAGATGTGTCCCAGTGCTGTCAGGGGCAAGGCCTGAACCACCCACAGCAATTAGTCCAGTCAAATCAGATGCAGTGGCAGCCACTTGGACCGAGTCTTGCTGCCTCACCTTCCTACGAGCCTGGTCACTCCCCACGCACCCCGCCATGCAGGCACTCTCATTTCTCATTGTGTGGGGATTGAGAATGACATCATGTTATATTCCATTATATTCCATTATATTCTATAATATATTATACAAATTGCATATAATATACTATTCTATATTAATTACATTCGCCATATTATGTGTTGCTCTGGAGTCACTTTCCCAATCTGGAAGTCTCCATATTACCATCATGTTTTGCTCTCTGCAGGTGTCCATCTAGACTGTGAGATGGCTGAAGAGCTGGAAAAGGCTCGCATCCACCCGCTTTCTTTGCTCTCACACAGCGCAACAGATTTCACTAGGCAGCTGAAACTGGAAGTGGGTGTCCTAGCCTCAGGAGAGAGAGAAATGAAGTCAAATGAGAAGCTGTCCATTGATAGCCTGCTCTTTGCTTTAGCAGAGATGTTAATGTTGAAGGAGAGTGGGGAGAAATGTCAGAGCTGTATCCCCAGTATCTCTTAAGAACAGATATCTGCTCATCTTTGAGGCAGGAGGGATCTCTGCCACAGTGGGTTTACCCCAATAAATCAGCATGGTGTTGATTTGTAAATGGCTGGTCTAATTTACTGCATTCCTCCCTGCAAACTGAGCTCATGCTAAGATGCTGGAGCCCAACCTCACTTTCCTCTAGTTGCTCACTTCCAAAAAAATTATTGACATCGCCTCCAGGCCTTGGATGTTAGTGGTATTTTTGTTTTATGTCTTTCCTAACAAGTTGACACAACTTAACAATGTTGGTCTTGTCACCAGATTATTCTTCTAAATGAGACAGTTATTCACAGTGAGTCATTGAATATTTTACAACATGGTTACAGTAGCTTCTCCGACAGGCACCTGTGTAGAGATGAGAGTATATGCACTGTCATGGCGCTGTCAAATAAGAGATGTTTGCTCTACCTTTATTTATACAAACCATTCACCCTCTTCTCCCCCCTGCTCACTGTCTGCCCTTTAATTCTCATGGTACAATCTTTCCACCTTGTTACTGGGCCACAGAAATGGCCCTACTGCAACTGTATGTCTTCAGGCATTTGGGGAAAAGGTGTGTTATTAACATTGTTCAACTGGAGATGTGACCTGGCAGACCAGTGAGCTTTGAGAGAGGGAGTCTTTCCTTTGGGCAGGAATGGCTTGGAAAAGAAAGTTCTTCCAAATTTTCCCTTTTCGCTCCCCCACTTGATTTATTTTTCTGCTTCTTCTAAAAGACTTTCTAGCCAAGAACAACCAGGATATCTGCCCAAGTGCTTATAAAACCAGTTTGTGTCCATCTCAAAATAAAAATCTCTAGCACCTCTCCTGCGACCTGATACCCTCCCCAGAGACTCCGTGTGTATGTTTGTGTGAGAGGGTGTGTGTATAAGTCTATGCTAACTCTCTAGTTTGACCAGGGATTAGGAAATAAGAGCCTAACTTGAGCTCATCCCAGATTTTTGATACATGTTAGTGATTGGAAAGCCTTGTTTATCATCTGCAGTATGTGACATGACATCAGAACTGAACCACTTAACTTCTTTGCAGAGTGTTATCTCTTGTTTTTAACATCTGTGATAATACCGGCTTCTCAGATATTGTGGTGCTTTAATTAATTCACATTTTAAAACTACTTAGAGGTTCAAAGCCACACGTGCTACTTGAATATAAACTACAATTGTGGGATTTTTTTTTTTTGCGATGTTTTGGTTCCTTTTTTCTTTTTCCTTTTTTTTTTCCTCAGGAAAATAATTGTCTCAAAAATAGTTAAATAGTAGAAGAGTCTGAGCAAAAGCTTAAAGGACCATTATTCTCTGTCATCTTCTACCTTACACCCTGTTGGCACTATCTGTAAAAAGCTGGTGTAAAATAGCAGTATGCAGCTCTGCTAGTACTTTACGCTTCTTTTGCACAGAGTGAGCAGACTACACAAGGTGCAAAGCCCAAAGGCCTCCGATTCTGCCCACCTGGGATATGCTCTTTGCATCAAATCTTGAGATTTCTCCCTTTTATTAAAGTAAACCTAAAGGGGTCCCCTAGAGGCATAGCCAATATTCACTCCTTGTGGGCACACAAATCCAGGATTAGCCTGTGGCTGTTCCCAGGGAAAGTATTCGCTAGTGAAGTCTGAGCTAGTGTCAGGCAGGTACTGTAATGGAGAAGACATGTTCTGTCTGTTTACTCATCTGAATTAGGTGCCTCCAGAATTCATATTTGTTGTACCCCCGGAGTTTAAAACTCCATCATGTTTGTGCCCTAAGATAAGCTGTTCCTCTGAAACTGGTTTTCTTTCATGTTACCAGGAATTCTCCTTCAAGTCAAGAGAATCTGACACTGAAACTATTGTCTGCCAATTTCCTCCCAGCTAGCTCACAGAAACACTGAAATTGGGAGACCTTCCAAAATGCCATTTCCCTAAAACTGCTTTATATATACATATATTTTTTTTTTTTTAAAATGCCACGGTTTCACATTCAGTAGGGCAAGCAGAGGAAAATATGGGTGAATGAATAATTATTAAAGCTAGATCTGAGTTTACTCCAAGTCTATGCATCCCCTCATCTGCAGGAAGATGTTCCTGAATCCCTAGTTTCTTCCATAGCTCGCTTCTTCGCAAAGGTCCTTTAACGTTAAATTGAAGCAAGCCCATCATCAAAACTTGCCTGAATTCTGGTGTTCACATCGGGTTTTGAATCCAAGTCTTTACCCTTAAAGAGAGTAAAGGAGGTCTGTCCCTGTACAAGGATATCCTTGGGTAGCTAAAACCAATAATAATAATTAAAAAGACATGGAATAAACTCATCAATAAACTCAATTTTAAGGTATTAGCTGGCTATTCCAATACTCTAATGATGAAAGATGCAGGATGTAGGTATTACAGATACACAGATGCCTCTCATAAGTAAAAGCAGTTGTTACTATTGCTATCAATATGCCTTACACCTAGAGGCTCTAACTGAGATAGGAGTCCTGCTCATTGTGCATACAGACACGCTTCTCAGTTTGTCTCCTAAGCAGAGAAGAAAGGCAAGAAGATGACAAGGTGCGCAACTGGGCTTTTCAGAGGACCTTTTTTTTTTTTTTTCAGAGAAATCTTAAGTATCCTTGAATTTCAAAGGGAGAATGAGAGGTCAGCTCCTTTATCCCATTGAAAACCTTAGCCTGACACAGTTGTCTGAGGTCACATGGGAAGCTCATGGACAAGGGGCAAATTCTGTTCAGAGACAGCAGTGAACCCCAAACCTCTATAGCACTTCCACACAGAAATAGTGTTCCTTCATACAAATAACTGTGTCCGTCTCATGTCTTCCTTAGAATAAAGACTGATGGATAAACATCTATCCTACTTACCATCACAACCATGAATTTGAAGAGTTAGGCATCCCTGAGACCTGGAATGGTTCATTCACCTGAGACAGAAATATTTCATTCAGCCTCACACCCATAGAAGGCTGACACTCCTGAGTAATGAACCTCTTTTTAACTTTCTTTGCTTTCTCAGTAAGTGATCTTGACTGCATTTTCACCAAAACAGAAATGCAATATCTCACAAAGTAGTGCACTGCATGTTTCTGCTGGCATTCATTGGCCATGCCTCGCATGTAGGGCAAAGGCTTAGCCTCTAAGATTTGTTGGCAGCCTCCTGCTCTTTGTTCTTCAGAATGTGAAAATAGTGTAAATAGCAGCATCTGCAATTGCTCCTGCTGCTCTGACTGCCAGCCAAGTCAGATTCCCCTCCCCTTGGAGAGCAGTCCACATGCTGCACACAGGACTGGACCGAGAAGGAATTATATGCGGTGAGAGCACAGCCTCAGGAGTGTCATGAAGAATACAGACCATCAGACAGGGAGGCAGATAGACTGCCTCCGAGTTCAACTATTCCCAAATGAAATTTAAAAAAAATCTCTTCCATACATCATGACCCTTATATATTTTTTTAGGATTTTTGTGCCTAAATCTATCTTGCAACCAAAAATGTTTCAAAGAAAGGGAGAAAATAATTCACATACTGTTTCTCTTGTGCAAGGATATCTCTATTTCAAGAGCTACCAACCTTCCTGCCATGATCCTGTACCTTCCCATCTACATTCTTACAGTGGACGCCATCGCAGTTGAGATGGGTTCACTCTTTTTCTTTTTAGGTAGTGGCTTGAAGCATTTTTAAATGTGTATGTCGAAACTAAATTTTAGGAATGCTGAAAACTCCTTAGCTTTATTTATATAGAGTATATATAGTGCATATATATACTTATATAGAGTATATATAGTGTATATATAGAAAAATCCATATATACACACATGCATGTTTATATATGTGTATGTGTGTATATGTATTTATATATATCTGCCACTGCAGATTTTATTTTCCTCTCTAGCTGAGGTAGAAAAGAGAGTGATGTTATTTTTCAGAATGAAAAGCTTTTAAAAATACCTGTTAGTTTATTTGAAATTAGCAAAAGAAATGAACAGTGAGGGGGCAGAGGGGGGAAACTTCATCTACAGTTGCAACAAAAGGAGCTAGCAAAGAGGCCTTGACTAACAGCTACATCCCAGAGAGGTTCTGCAAGCTTCTTTCCAACCAGTGCTACCAAGCAGTGCAACCTCAAAAGTAAACCCTTTCCATGCATACAAATGACATAGCAATGTCAGTGACGTGGATTAATTGAGTCAAAGAGTCTTGTAGGCAGTATCTCCTGGCTGGACTTATAGGTAGCTAATGGCAAGGTTAAAGCCTTAAACCTTCTCTCTCAACCCCACAGAAATATTACACAGAGGCAAAAAGGTTCCTAGGGATATACATTGACAGAAGAATATTTTTTTGTGTGTGCTAAGTTGTGATTTTACACATTTTTTTTCTTACTTTATCTAACTAGTGCAATTTTCCTTCTCTCTTCTGAACATTTCAAGAGACAGATTGGACATAAAACCAAGTTTGAAAAAGGATTCAAGCTCTGCCTTGGTTGCATGGCAGATGTCCTGAGCTGATGCTTCATCATGAAGTTCTTACTTTGCGCTTTAAGCAAAGCATTAATTATCTTTCTAAATTCTGTTTCTAGCTTCTTCTTTTTCTCTTAATACAATGTTTTGCCTCTAAAAGAGCAGCATAGCAGCCACAGTCTCATCTGGCTTTAGAGACCTATGCTTGATCGTAAGCCCATCTCAACATCAAGATTCACAGCTTCCAACTACATTACTCTCCTGCTTTTTTTTTTTTTTATTTCTATCATTCCAACACATGCCAACCCCTAGCACATAAAATGCTTGGCTCAGAGGAACAGACGTATACAGCTGCACTGTAATTGTATAAAAAAAGCACACTAATAACTCTTCAGTGGATTCAAAAACTCTGCTCATTGCAGGAGTCTGGGCAGATTGGCACATGATGCACAGGCATAGATTACACAGTGCTTAATGGCCAAAACTGGAGTGCTATATGGCTCAAATACACTCACTTTAATTCAAGAGAATGAGACTTTTTTTCTTCTTCCCAACAAGTGAATTGTAACCAAATATCACTAGAGTATTTGTGGAAAGTCAAGTGTGCTCCGTGCAAACACAAAGGACTGCAGTAGGAACCTAAGTCTAAGAGATATGTTCTTTTAGCAAGAGTGAAGAAACACTTTATGGGAGATGCAGCCAATAAGAACAGTCCAGATTTTTAATGCAAATTGCTTATGCATGAGTTACAGACAATTGTTACTTGTAGAAATTATTTAAGCAGTAGTTTTATAAGTGAGTCCATTTTGAGGAAATTGTGAACTGCTCCTTGGGACTTCGAGAACGTTGAAGGGAGGAAAGTGTATTGAAAAGCTTATTTCTTTTGAATTATCCCCCTAAGTGTCTTCCTATAAGCAGTTTGAAGACAGTTTTTCAATGTTAAAACTGCACAGTGTATGCAAAATTTTTCTATGGTTTACTTGAGTGAAAAACTTAGTCATCTTCAAAAGTAGTGTTCTTTTTTTGTACAAAGATTATCACTTTTCATTACAGAACTAACATTCACTAAAGCAAGCAGAACTGCACATGAGCATACAACTCCAGCTAAAAGGCTTTAATTAGGGAAATTCACTCTGTTGAGGAAAAGGGAACACAAGCAGTCGCCAAACTAGGAGCATTGAAACTGCTTTCCTAAATAAGGATAAACTGAAGTGCACACTTAAGTGGTTTCCCCTGCCAAGGGATTACACCTCCAATAATTTTATGAATTAATTTTTAATCCAATTTTGGGAAACAGGGTTGTGCCCACTCCTCCTCTGGATACACACTCCTCTCAGCCACATGTGAGCGTTTATTGTCAACTGTGCATTCAGTGGCTATTTGACCTCCTGGGCCACTGTTGATGTCCTTGAAAGACCAGGCTGGGACCAGTCACTGCATGGGCTGATTCCCCGACGGCAGATGCTGTGCCCCGTAAATGCACTGAAGGGTCCAGCAAATCAGTAAGCCATAACTTTCCCTGCAAACTGCAGGATCTGAGCTAGGGGGGACTTTGGGGAAAATACATAATGGTCCTTCTAGAGCTCTTATAGCAGCCACATTTTTTCTCCATGTGCTGGCAAGGTGCAAAGACAGAGAAAACTTTGGGCTACTTGTTTCAATATCTGCTGAGGTAAGAGGTCCCACAGCCTTGGAGACAACCAAGGTGTATATATCTACAGTGGAGAACCTTTTCTTTTGCTGGTCAGAAATTTGGGAAGTGCAGATACAGGATGTAGAGTGCAAGAAAGGATCAAATTTGATACAGGTATCTAATGAAAAACAGGGTATGTAAGAAAAGAGAGAATCCATATATATACACACATGCAAACACGTACATCTTTTTGTCTCTATTGACAATAAACACTGGCTGAGAATTTAATTTCCTGTAACTTTTAGGTTTCTGTAACATTTTCAAACATTTAGGGCACAGTCTGGAAACAAAGCTAACAGACACCACCCTTGAAAGATATTGGCTTGCCACTGACCTCATGCACCAGTCAAAAAGAATTGCTTGCTCCATCTTTTACCCTAGCACATGACTTCAAAAAAATCAGACAAGCATTTCTCATTATACTTATTAAATTGTAGTATGGCTTGTTATTAATTGACTGAGGTAAAACAAAACCCTCTCACTGAGAAACGTAATTATTTAAGTTAAAGTGCTGATGACTTAATATGTCGTGCTATAGAATATAATCTATGCTAAAATGAAAGATAGAAATATCTCCTTTGGCCCAACTGCACTGAATTAATTGCACTTGTGACTGGAAAAGTGACACTCGAGATGAACACAGGAGATGGGTGCTCTGTTTATCGTTCACCAACTACCTAGGTTTTCCTTGCCTCTATAGAAACAGTCAATCAACCAGCTACAGCAACACAGAAAGCCTTTCAGGGGACAGGGCCATGTCCATAACTACTCAAAGAATAAACCAAAGTATTTACCTTCTACATAGAATCAGCACAGAAAAATTTATTTCACATGTGTACGCAAGAATGTCCATGGCCTGGTGGGTTTCTTGCAGTCCCTTTGTTTCTCAAGCAGTCCCTGGTTTTCTACTTTAATTTGGAGTGGAAAGGGCTCCCCTTTAGTAAATAATTAATCTATCATACTTATATCTTAGGTTTATGAAGAGACTTTTCTTCTCCAAAGAGCTTTACAAATGACAGGCTAGTTCATCCCTTCTGATTTTTGCCATGGAATAGAAAGCTAGTTCATATAATCCAGAAATGTGTCAGAGGAGGGAGGCTGATCATGCTGCTGTCATCCTTCCCTCTGCCTGTAGCTCCAAGGATGGCTGCGTGTGTGAATTCTGCGTGACTGGTGGTCCACTGAGACTTGGGGCTGAGAAGGAGCTCAAGTAAAATGTGTGTCCTGGGCAGCCACAAACCCAGGAGGACCAACATTATATGTGGCATAAATGTCTGATAAATCCACATGGGAATACACATGGAAGTAATGACTTGGCTTAATCAATAGCACCTGCTAGATTCACTTTTATGCTGTTGTATCTCATCAGGACACGAGGTGTTTTGGCGTGTAATGGGTCCTGCAGGATTTGTGGCAAGCAGTGTAGTTTGAGGGAAATGTTATAAATGGGACCCCTCACAAATGGGTCTCAGCCCCCTACAAGTGAGTCAAAAATCTGTGAGGTGTTACTACAGTCTCCTAACTTTGACATCCTCATAAATTTCTGTGTTTGAGGTGGAGGTGTCTAGGGTTAAATCCACAAGCAACTAATGCTGAGCGTTGAGCAGTCTCACCTTTATGCATTTTGTGAGCCAGGCAGAATCTGAACCCTTAAATTATGCATCTAGGCTCCCCTTCAAAATCAGAAAAGTCTACTGCTTGAGAACGGCTTGTCAAAAGCTGACATGCTGAGCCAGGAACCAGTAGGAAATGGTTTACCCAGTTACTCTGTAAGGATTAATTAGTGTGGGGACAAATCCCCAGATCGTCTTTTATCCCACCAAATGCTTTAACCAAGGGTTAGAGAATGGCTGATTAATTTTTTTTTCTTCTGCTTTGTTGATCCAATGCCCTTTTTCCCTCTTTTGGTGGTGAATACCCCTCCCCACTCAGGGGAGCGTGAGTCCATGAGCCTGTGCTCCAAACTCCAAGCTGGCAGACAGACCTCTGCTTATAGTAGAGGTGTCTGAGAGAGGGGGAGGAGAAACAGCTTCTTTATCCAGAGGCTCTGTGTGGAGACAGATATGTTAGGCACTCTTGGAAAACCAAAACAGTAAAAACACTTTCACAGAAGATACCTATCATAACGCAAAAACATGCCCTAACAAAAACTCACTTGCAGAAAGCTAGTGGGGTCTTAATTTACATCAGTGATGTGATGAGAAATTGGGAAGGCTTGTCCCCCTTTCCTTCTTTACTATCTGTGAACACCTGTGCAGATAGAAAGGACATCAATCCCCAGGAGGGTTTTTTTTCCTGACTTGTCATTGACCACAAAAAGGAATATTCTCTTTTTCTTCTCCTCTTGTGTTTGAGATATTGTACTTTGCTTTCCAATGCTGCTCTTGGCATTGAAAGTGGATTACTCCAGTGGATCCTCCTTGTGACAGAATGGAGTTTCACAATAAACACAGTGAAATGACATCCTAAGCAGAAAGGTTTTAACTGTGAGCATGTGTCTGTATTGACAATGTTCACTGACACAATCCCTCACCAGTTCAGCTTTTTTACTTATATAACACAAGGCATGGGGTTCCATTTGAGTGACAAAGCTGGTGAGGGGGCTGGAGAACAAGTCTTACGAGGAACGGCTGAGAGAGCTGGGGTTGTTCGGCCTTGAGAAGAAAAGGCTGAGGAGAGATCTCATTGCTCTCTACAACTACCTGAAAGGAGGTTGTGGAGAGGTGGGAGCTGACCTCTTCTCCCAAGTGACAGGGGACAGGACAAGAGGGAATGGCCTCAAGCTCTGCCAAGGGAGGTTCAGGCTGGACATCAGAAAAAAATTTTTCATGGAAAGGGTCATTGGGCACTGGAACAGGCTGCCCAGGGAGGTGGTTGAGTCACCTTCCCTGGAGGGGTTTAAGGTATGGGTGGACGAGGTGCTGAGGGACATGGTTTAGTGTTTGATAGGAATGGTTGGACTCGATGATCCGGTGGGTCTTTTCCAACCTGGTGATTCTATGATTCTGTGACTTTTCTCCCAAAGGTATATAGCCCACACCTTCTAAGAAACTTCTGTTTGCAGTTTAGAAAAGGCAGAATTAAAACTCATTCCACTGAATGTGTGCAGATGGACACCATGGATCTATACACATCTTCCATAACACGTTTTCCATGCGTGTATTCATTAGCATGCAACAGGACCAAGACCAGCTGGTTTAGGCACAGCAGAAACTCACAGAAGAGCTCTCCTTCCTCTCTGGAGCTTGGATCTACGGCCACCACCACGCCATGAGATCCATGGAGTTTCAGGATGGAGCCAGCCTTATGGAAGACTGAAGGAAGGGCAAGGACATGAGGCACCCTGAGTACATCTTGGGGTCTGGTAATAAGTATCTCATCTGTGTGACAGTGTGACCTACAAGTTCAGTTGAAACCTGCTACCCTTTCTTCCAAGACCAACTGATGACCCCGTGCAGCAGCAACAGCAATAGATCTTCTTTCAGCATTTACCCCTTTAATTGTTGGAAACATTAATTCAAGGGCTTAACATCTGGTCATATTCACAACAGCCAGAAGTATTAGATCTGTCACAAAAATGTCTGGTGAATCCAGAACATTCATGTGTGAGCACCAAAATGACATTGTCCTCATTTCCTTATTTTTTTCCTTTTTTTTTTTTTTATTTTCGGTAGGGGAAGATCATCCAGAATCAACCCAGTAAAAAGAATTGTCATAAAATCTCACACCATTGACTTGTAAATGGAATTGAATCTGTGGAGTCTACATAATGATCCTATCAAAAAGGGAAGAAGCTATCACATTCATATAACAGATGAGATATGAAATGACTACTATGGCAGATGAACACCCCAGAGGTATTTTGCTTTATTCTACTCACTGCGTTTATGTCTCCAGTTTCTCTAATTTTAGTTATTTTTTCCTGAGGTCTCAAGACAAGAACAGAAAGATTTTCTTTTCTTTCTTTATTCCCCTTTTTTTTTAACAAATAACCTCATACAGAAGTCAATAATATAAATACGTATGTTTCCAAGGTCAGTGCTGGGTCTTTATTAAAACTGATTTTTCACTACGTATTTCTCTGCTGGTGCTTCTGCTGGTGCTAGAAACCTTCCAGTCATTTCCTTTTCCCTATAACCATCATTTGGGTTGCTGAGAAGTTAAAGTACTTGCAGCAGACAGGGGCCAAGTAGTGACAGGCTCACCTTTCTCACTAAAGAAATTGCCCTGCTTACGAAAATCAGATGCAAAGCCCTCCTTCCCCCCCCTTCTAACCCTCACTCATTCCTTTACCTCTCTTACCTCCACCCCTTTCCTCCTTCTTCCCCAGCCCCCTCTGCTCAGCATTTTGATTAGCGACTACTTAAAATAATCAGAACAGCCACTTAACTGGGAGTCTCACATTCACACCTGAAGCTAAAACACGGTGTCATAAAAATGAAAAGTCATCAGAATCGCTAAGACTGCCATTTGCATGCAGCTGCCAGAAGAATATATTCATACAGCAGTGATTGTGCAGCGCTGCTGTTAGTCAGCACGGGCTGGATTAGTACACAGACCCTTCTATCCCTACCCTCCAGGGATTCACACCCTGGGTTTAATTAGGGTTTGAGCCTGGTTCTGCTTCAGAGAGATGATGAGTTAAGTGCAGCCCCAGTGTATTGCACTGGACGACCTCTGTCTATACAGAACATGCTCCTGCTGTGACGTACACGACATGCGTGCACATCCCACACACACATTCTCCTACTCCTTTTTTTATAAATTGTTGGCAATACTATAATGCACAAGCTGGAGGGTACTGGTTAAACCACGTGCTTTGGACTTATTAAACACTGCTGACCCCAGGGAATGAAAGGAGCTAGGGCTCATTCATAAGAAGTGTTGTTGACACTCTCTAATTGTATAGAACTATATAATCCAATGTGATGTAATGGAGATCTATGGAGAAAACCATCATTTTCCTTTGAAGAGAATGTCAATGTATTTTAATTCTTTGTTTCATTCACTGGCAGGTTGAGAAATTAAAAGCACAATGTGATCTTTCACCATGTTCTACATACCTTATCAGACCTATACACATGTATATCCTGTATATAAGTATATAAGTAAACAAGGTGAAGATGACAGGACAAACAAAAAGAAATTCAGAGTTGATACTGGTGCTAAATCAATCCTTCATGCCTTTCTCTCATTACACAAAGGAAGGGAAATGTCCCATACTGTGTCCACAGCATTGATAGCAGCCCTTGAATTGCAGAGTGGTACTGAAATTGCAGTGCATCAGATCTTAATCTTATTTAAAATTTTTGTTCTTGTTCTTGAAAGGCCCTTAAGAAAGATTGTGAAATGTCTATTAGCTACCTGAAAAAGCAGTTGTCTCCTATATGATTATATTTTTAGAAACTATCCCAAAGTTCCCTGCAGTTCATGGAAATATTTCCATTGATTTCAATGTGCATGGATAAGATTTTTCAGAAGTTGTTTAAAAGGAACAATTGCACCAACTTTATATTTATAATTTCTACTTAGAGTAGTGATAGAATAAAAATAGGGATAAAGTAGGAAAGCCATCCAAAGTAGGAACACAGTAACATGTATAACCATAATCTGCTTCCCTCATACTAGTTTCATCTCAGTATTTGTTTACCACAAGGGAGAGAGAGGTAGGCTTTGTGTAGAGCAGGGCTGTACAGAAAAGCACAGCACAGTAGCAAAATGGGGATAGAAAGCAGGCAAAATTCTTGCCACCAAGAACAGAATTGAGCATGTGGTTATCATAAAGGGTAGCCTACATGGCTTTTGCTCGCTTAGTCACACAGAAAAAAATTGCCACCTTTGTCCTCTTTTCATATTAATCACTTTTACCTTTCTGATTTTGTTGAACTTTAAATCCTGCTTTTTTTCAGTGGTCTCCTTGTTAGCTTTGTCCCTGTGTGAGCCTTGTTCAGGAATATCACAGAGAGGAAAGCAGAACAATGGTAGATTTGAGGAGGAGGGCTGCTGGAGGGAAGAGGTTACAGGAGAAGAAGGTATGAGATGGTCAAGGATGACCAAGGGAAAAGCATGGGAATATTTGCTGGCTTATAAGCAAGATTCGAGAATTCCTTAAATCACAAGTTTCCTTGTGAATGTAGGAAGTTTGACTGTGGGGTTAGGCTTAAATTAAAATAGGGTTAAAGACTGAGGGAAAAAGCCTTAAAGACCTCCATTCTTGCAAAAGTTGAGAAGGTCATTCTGAAGTCCAAGAAAGCAGACTGAAAAGTGAGAATAAAGAAACAGAGAAGGGAAGCGTAGTATGCCGAGTTTAGTCAAGGAATGGGGTTTAAAAGCCTACTTTTCATTTTACTGGCTCCCAGCAACTCTCTCCATAAGATGAGAAAGATGAGCTGGAAAGTAGTGACTTTGGTATCTGCTTACTATAGACTTTGCAGACTTCACTCAAATACTGCACTTGGCTTCCATGAAGGAATTCCAGGAAGTTCTTCCTCATACCACAGACCAAAAAGTACTGACTGGTGGCTCCCCAAGCCTGCACCAGCCAAGGTGGCACCTGCTGATCAATGAGTGGCAGCCATGCTCCTTCCAGCCCTCTGCCATGGGGAGGCAAAGAGAAACCCATTATACCTGCCATCACGATGAGACTCCAGGACAGTGGAAGTCGTTGAGTGAAACTATATAAGCACTGGGGGACTTGTAAAACTTTTATTACTATTTAAATACATATTTAAGGATTGCTCTGCTTGTGACTTTATCTCCTCGGTGTATGAGATGGAGCCTAGATAGGCAAGGACCCTCTGCACCGTCAGAGTCTGCTCATGCAGTGTATATCATGGAATGAGAGATCGAGCCTTGCATCCATCTTTCCTCTGAGATTTTGGCAGGTGTCATGGTCTGACACAGTTCTCAACGGTGGCTGGAATTCATGCTTCTTATATAAAGGGGCAACTGGCCCTTGTTGAGTCTGGCTGATGACCTTTAGTGTTTGATCATTTCACACTCTGATGAAAATCTATTTTTCCTTAATTAGAAAATATACACTAATTTAATATGTATTAAGAGTTACTTTTACAGATGCAAAAGACCTAATTATTCACTGATTTGCACCTTGTAACCACTCTGCAGCCATAGAGTTGATGCTTTTGCCAGGCATAGAGGAGGAAAGAAGTTGGTGCAATATAGTAGTGAGCTCAAGTCCAGTCTGCATATACCTCTTTCATATACGAGCTTACATGGAAATATCAAGAGACTCTTGGCTTGGGTTTTTCCAAGTGGAAGGACCCCTGAAAAGGATGAGAAAAAGTTCCCACAAAAATTGACTCCAGCTTTTTATACGGAGAAATTTGCATTTATATTCCAACCAGTTCTTCTTACCACTATAAAGTGGGCTGCAGGTTCCTCTCTTTGACACAGCAATGGTGTCTCCAAGCATGTTGTTCTGAGCAGAGTTGCCTCATCTTAACTTATTCAGATGTCCTTCTTTTGAGTCAGAAGCATGAGCTTACTAGAGGACATAGCATAGAGGACAGCAGTGACTGTGCAGATGGAAGTGGAGGGGGAAATCTGTGGTGGAGAGCAAAGGCTGTAAACTTTGTCACTTCGTAGGACTTGCTTATATTCTATTCCTTCTGCTTTTGTATGGCTCTGCCCCACCTCCCATTTGTCTACACCCAAATAATGTTTTCTTTCCTTGATTGGATACAACCTGCAAGTACCAGGTAAACGTTCAGGGAGCAATTCACTCATAGGTCATCCACTTGCACTGGGGTTTCAGTGCTTTCTCATGGGAGCACTTTTGAGAAGTCTTCGTTTCACCTTCATGTAGGAAAGTGCTTTACTTGTTGGAGAGGTTCAGGCAGGGCAGGTCTTAGCAGTAGTATTTTCGTGTGGAGGAAGAACTGCACCACAGCTAACAATAAGCACTTCTTCAAGAGCTAATTGAAGATAGAATGTATAACACCATCTGTAACCAGCCATCTGGTGATTTCCAATAACACTGCCTTCCACACCACAAGGAGGGGAGGAATTTATAGAATAGCAATCTAGTTTGAACAATCTGATTTGGATAAAACGCGAGTCCCTCTTTGACACCTCCTCAGCCATTATCCGTATTCAAACTGTGCGAAACCACAGCTCTTGCGAGGCCTTAAAAAAATTGCTATCAGACTATGAATAATAATGATTATGATAATCAGAAACGTCTTTATTAGTTACCTTTGAACTTTCAGATTCCATCCAGACAAGATGTAGGAAACAAAAATCTCTGGAGAGTGTTTTTTCACAGGAATGGCAGACCAGTTTTGCATTCCCAGGGGATAGTGCTAGCAGAGATAGGCATCCAAAGTTGGGAATGATTATCTGAGTTGAACTTCCAAACCTTTTGCAGTTCACCCTCAATGCCAGTGCCTTCTCTTACTAATGCATGAAGGGACTGTAAATTAATGACCATCAACCTGTCAGTTGTGAATCAACAACATATTTTACTCACAGGAATGCAAACCCAGAACAAATCCCCCTCAAACATCAGTGGTTTCTGATGTGGTCTTGTAACACAAAAACCATCTGACGTTATTTTTGCCACGTATCATTAGTGAAATTTGAACCTGTGCTGAATCCTCAAGCAGCCTTTCTTTTAAACTATGAGAGAATTTTAGCAACTGCATTTGGACCCTTGCAAATAGAGACAGAGAATGGTAATATGGACAGACCTTCACTTTTAGCAACACAAATGGCACCAACTATAATAAATATGAGGAGTGATTCCCAAACCGAAGACTGGTAAATAGTTACCCAGCTGCTACAGAAATAGCAAGATAGATTTTTTTTCTTAAAAGAAAAGAAATTAAATGAAATGGATATTAGCTGGAAACATCTGTGTTCACCACAGAGCAAAATGCATATTCAGCAGCCAGTTTATTGGCTCTTTAGAGGATGTGAATGGTGCATTGTAAATAATGACACGCCTGTAATAAATTCCCAGTAAAAAAGAGAGGGGGACTGAGCCTGTTCCTCCCACAATTCACATTTCTGGGTCCCTGCTGTGAGTGATGATTCACAGCAGTCACAAATTCCTGTTTTCAAAATGCTATTGTATACTCCAGGGCTTTCATTAAGTTTTACACTAGCAAGGGAAATTTAAAACTTGAGAGAGAGAGAGAGAGGCTCTGTGGTGACATTCATTTAACACTCACTGTACTGTACTGATAGATGTGATAGGAGGGTGCATGTCAGAAATCGGTCTGTGTTGCTTTCTTTAAATGTAAAGAACGGTGCGTGAAACCCTGACAGTGTATAAGAAACAATTCAAAACCCACCAAAATTGTGACTTGACAGCTTTTGTGTTTTAGAGGTGTATAAAACATTGCATAAATGTATTGGGCTTCAGCATTTAATTTGTGCTCCTAAGGGACAAGCAGCTGTCTTAATTTCCTTCCTGATGCAAATATATCAGGTCTGTGAGTGTTATGTATAAAAGATGTACTGCTCCAGCTTTACAGTTCCAGGATTGAGCTAGCTAAAAAGAAAGATCTCACTGCAGAGAATATACCTTTTCCTGTCAAAGCCGGGTATCAAGATGTGCAGATGAATTTTCGTACCCTGACCAGGGAATTCCTAGAACATCATTCTGGTGCATGGTGTTCCAGCATACTCCCTCCACTGGGCCTTTCACATCCAGGACATGGTTTTATATTCAGTCTACATCATTTCAGCCAAACGGTTGTTCTACAGCTGCAAAGCGCACTAATGAGATGAGTTTTTGGCAGACTCACAAAGTTCTCAGTGCCCAGAGTTACACATGTTGTACACTGTCTGCTGGCTACCTCTGTTTGCACTTAAGGAGGCACTGTAAGATATTTTCTTAGCAGAGAATATATTGCCCAGTAGCTAAAATGTTGTAGAAGCTTCTTCTCACCCCAGCAAGTTTGCCATAGCCCATTTATTTAGAAAGGAAGCATCCTTATGCTTGGCTAAATTAAGGGCAGATTTTCCAAGAACCCAGGCCAAATTATGCTCCACTTTTTTTATTCCCCTTAACCAAGTGCAATTTCATCTTTTCATTGGGATTTCTCGAGCAAAGACAAAATGACTCTCTTTCATATGGCTCTAGTATGTTTCTCTCTTCTTTTTTTTTTTTCCCTGAAATTTAAAACCTTCTATCACAATTTTTAGCTATATTTATTGACTTCAGAGTTTCATATTGAAAGCTGCAGCCTACACAGGTATGAGTGCACAAGAGCATGAAATAAAAACACTTCATATTCTACCTTGCAAAAGTCTGTAACACTTCATCAACATTGCAAGCTTATTAATTTTAGGGTCATTTTAAGATTTTTGCCTAATTTTCCACTTTTTTTTTTTCCAAGAGTTACACTCTTGGAAAACAGACCCATTACATTTAATTAAAAACAAGGAAAAATTAAAATATTGTTGCTTCTCCCTCCCCCACCCTTTGCACTGATTGTTCTTCTAAAAAGTATGTAGAAGTTTAATGCAGTTTTTGGTTGTGTCTGAGTTTTCTTTTAAAAAAAATACGTATAAATTGGGAAGATGTTTAAAACATTAAGTAGTCAAGTAATGGTATTACTCTACAAGCAGTAGGCTGCAAGACTTCAGAGCAGCACCTATGTGATACTATCCCAGCTCAACATCTCCTTTTCTGTGCAGATGTCCCTGCAGCTACCCAGCCCTGCCCCTTCCTGTGCACCTCACTTCACCCTGAACCAACAGTCTGGGAACCAGCATTGCAGGATTTGCAGCTCTGTATCAGTTATTTAATTTCCAGAGAGTATCCGTTCATCTTTCTGAGAAGCTGCTGCCTGCTAGCCACCTGCCATTTTGCAGAGCAGAGCTGATATAATGCGCTGTAGAAGAATCAAACCCTGCATGCTCTCAGAAAAAAAGGTGCTATTTTTGGTTCTGCTCTTCCTTTTTTGCTCACCTACGCTGAGGAACTACAGCTATGCAAACTGATTGCCTCTGCCTGCTTGAGGTATGGAGAACATTTTTTTTTCTTTCTGGAGTAGGAGGAGTTGTACAAGGTAAAGGCACTTCTGGTTGGACTCGATGATCCGGTGGGTCTCTTCCAACCTGGCGATTTTATGATTCTGCCAGCAGGGAAGTGGTCAGTGTGTCACTGCTCTAGCTCTTCGCTCTGGAACCTGTTTACATGAGGACAGTGCAGCAGGGAACCTAGATACTTTATAATTCTATGGGACTTTTTCTTAATTCATTTTTTTTTTGTGAGGTGGATAACCTGAATTTCTAAAATGAGTTGGTGTTAAATTCCAGGTTCACTGACAGAAGATACACTAGGCTGTTTGGGTAGCTCTGCTGACAGCATTTGTTTTCTGAAACAATATTCAAACTGAGACATGTTTATAAAGAAGAAAGTTTTTGCTTTGCAAGACCCCTGAGGCAGAATAATGGAAACTGCTAGTTTCCCTTTCTATCCTGGAAATAACAGACAGATATATTTTTGGTGATACTCAGAGATCTACACCAAAAATCACCAAAACTGACTTTTCCTTAAACTTCAGTATTTGTAAGAGGTGTTTTACTTCCTCTCTAAATTTTGATAGGTATCTCTTTTCTTCTATACAATACCATAGTAATTAGGTTCATCTGAATCTCTTGACGGTGTAGAGCTCAGATTTTAATGTGGCGTGGTTGGCAGGAGAAAATTATCTGCAAGACTTCAGAGCAGCACCTTGGGAATTTTTCTAGTCTGAGAAAGCCCAAGTCTTTTGAATGCCATGATATACTCCAAAACCTATTTCCTTGACTTTTGTGATAATAGAAGCTGATGCAGGTCCAATTGGGAAAGAGCATCACTGCAAGTTAAGATGTGAAAACTGAATTTGACAGGGCAAGTATTGTTTGCTAATTTAGCAGATAATTTCCTTGCATAAGCAATGCAAAGCAAATACATGTGTGCATTAAGAATCTGAAACAAATGAATTAATGTTCTTTTCTTCAGATCCCAAGCACAGTTTATATGCTCATTTTAAGCTAAACCGTTTTAAACCGTCTAGTTTTTAAGAAGCTGCTTAATGCAATAAGGATATTTTCCAATATTACTTTTAAAATATTATTGGATTATAATTGATATAAATAATTCACATATTTACTCCCAATTCTAGGCATATTTTTTCCTGTCTCAAGGTGACTTTGAGCCTCATCACTTTCCAGCAGACATCAGAGGTTTTCATCACCCTGTTTGCAAGTACCATTTCAGTGGTTAATCACATCAGGGACAGCTGTCTCTGGGGTGCCCTTTTTGATACTGGGATGGGAAAAGCCTTTACAGACCCTTTCTTTGGGGCTCCAAGCACAAAATCAACCACTGACATATGCCCTGCAGAGAGAGGAAGCCAGTAAAACGATATCACAGCTATTAAATAGGTTCAACTATTTTTGTCTTTTTTTTTTTTCTATTCCAATAAATTTTTTGGAACATACCCCACCATCATTGATTCTACCCCAAGAGAAGGAAGCATAAAATCAGTCACTGTGAGGCTCTGAAGCATTGCACAGCAAACTGCTTTCATCTCCCAGGAGAAACTGAAATATGTTCCCAAATAGAGGACTTAGAAACTTTTCTCTAAATTGCAAGAATGTGAATTATTCCTGTTAGAGACAGAGCATGAGAGAGAACTGAGAAGAGTAGCTGCAGTTTCTCATCACAGCTCTATTCTTCCCTTCACCACTTATCAACATGTAAACTTTGTTTTCTCAGGAGTAACGATTTTACAGCCACTAGGGACAATAGGAAATGTCAGATAAGAGAGTCATTACACATCAAAACAACCCAGCCTGACAAGATTGGAACAAAATTCAGGAAGAATGAGTGGAATTCATATGGTTATGTTTTGTTTAAAAGTAGCCACTAAACAATAATATAATGTGTTGGATTTTTATTTAAACCCTATACTCATGGCACTCTTATTTTCCTCTTTGTATTACAACTGAAGGTTGACTGAAAAGAGAGCCCTGGACTCAATGCTGCCATCTCATTTTCAAAATTGGGGGAGAAATTGAGAAGCAGAGGAAAGTTCAGATCTAAACTTTGTGTCTCCCGCTTATCTCTCACTGCATTACACCACACGTTGTAAAAGGAGGTAGCTGGCAACACGTATGTATAGCTTTCAGCTACTGTATAATGGATTTTGACACAGGCCACAGTGGTGATGACCTGTGTGAAGTGGACACCTGTTATGAAATCTCATATGATTTTGCAAAAAGCTCATGATAAATGTTGTCAGTTGAACAGTCAAGCTCCACGGGCCATGAATTCCTAATGGATTTCTTGGTTGTGACTATTTGTGTTGGGATATATAGATTGTGAAATGAAATCCAGATGGTAGCCAAATTCCTGTTTCTTCTCTGCAACATCACAAGTCACACAAATAGGCTGAAAAAGGTCCCTGAACTTTAGGTTGTAAAGTGGTTTACACCAACGGTATTTACTGAGGGCACTGTTTGGAGATCACGAGTTTATACAAATTATAAGCTTGCTTGGGACTCAACACTGACTTGGCTTTCTTAATAGTAATTGCCATGTATATATTAGCCAGTAAGTGCAACAAGGTCCTCATCATCAAATATTCTGTGAGGAAAACCCTCAATATGTAATCTGCACAGAGGAAACCCAGGTCTTTTTCTCTGCTTCTGTGCTTCTTCCTTCCCAGATGTCTCAGATTCAGCAGGTTCACCTTCAATGTTCAGCTGGTTCATCACTAAAGAACTTATTTTGTAAGTCAGCTCTACTTCCGTGACTGTTTCCACTGTGCTGGTATCAAATGAACATGGAAATCACAGTGATCCTAAATTACTGCTGGAGAAGCCTAGGAGACTCATCACTTCCCTATTTGGTATCTAATATTTGCTAAATGAGAAAATTTATGAAAATGAGCAGCAGTGCAGGGCTCTGCTCAACATATGAGCTTATAAAGTAGGATGAAATGCAAGAATTTTGAAACTTTAAGGACCACAAATGCAAACCTTAAAGTAGATCAATATAGCAGTCTGAGAGCTAAAGTAAGTACAGGAAACTTTTATCAACCCAGCTACTGATTAACTATGATCCAGATAAACTGTTAATTTGCCCTCTACTGTCAGTTTGAGTAGGATTGACACCCTTGCTGTCTTATATTTCAGTGACACCCACTGCAAATGTTGCGTGTCAAAACCCAACACTTTTGATCCTGAAACACGGCAGCAGAGACCAACAAGGAACCTGGTCAAGAGCAGTAGATAGATGCTTACCTTATTTGTGTATGATTACATTTCCCATGTAATATTGTCACAAGCTTAGTTCCAGAGACTTTCTCTAAATTCAGAGGAATGGCTTAACTGGAGCAGCACCCCATTATCAGCTCTTATATACACTGGGCACAGTGTATGTAACATGTGTGTAACAGACATAGACCCTCTCTGGTGGTTATAGTCATTATATAAGTAGCCATTTTCTATTCATTTAACCCAACAGACAAACCATGGTCTCTGTGCCAGACCTAGAGACGGCAAAAGGCTCCCAGAGACCACAGATACATCTAGAAACTGTGAAAATTGTTTCACTGTTACCTTTGCCAAACAGGGTTCAGATGGACAGCACCCACTCTAGAGCTCTGGAGCTAAAGTTTTACTTATTTAAAGTCAATAATAATAATAATTTCAGTAGCCCAAGGGATAACAGTACCATAGCCAATAATAAATCATGCAGAACTAGCCCATCCTCAATCAAATTGGCTGCAGTCTCTGGTATTTCTTTAATTATTTTCTGCTGTAAGTTTGGGCTCTTAACTGGATGAAAATGATAAGAAGGTTTGTTTTAGTTCAACAAGTGGCTCCTATTCCAACCATGCAACTTATCGTCAGGTCAAAGATTATTTACTTTCAGCTATATGTAAAATAATAAATCATTCACTGTTTTCTGGACATGTAACTGCAAACTCCTTTGTTAAACCTATTTGCTTGCCAGTTACACTATGAATTATAGATTAATTACTGGGTGATAGTTTTGAAGGTGATCCCTGATTGAAGATTCAGACTCTCACATTGCTGAGTGAAGTCAAATGTGTTTAGTTTCAGTTTGGCTTTAGCTTATGAGACATTCTACAAAGCGATAATAAAACAAAGTACAACATGATAACCATGGATATCACTGATATTTCCTTGTGCAAAAAGAGGCAAAATGAAGGAATATCTACCATGGAGAACCAGAAGGAGAGGTCCTTATGGATGCTTGATTTCCTGATTCAGACACATCTGCTCAGGTGGATTTATTACTCTCCAGCAATGACAACCTGAATCATAAAGCTCACTGGCATCAACATGAGTCTTTCTACTGACTTCAGAGCATTAGAATCAGATTGTGAAGGTGAATACGAGTCCTCCTATTAGCATCGCTAGAGGTTAGATAGAGAATGTATTCTAAGAGCTGGGCCTAATTGATTTCAAAAGGATTAACTTTCACAAAATGTCTTAACTGCTTTTTGAGATATCGGTGGGTTGTTCTTACGACATTTCATTAATTTAAAATCTGAAACTTATAAGCATGTAAATGCAGTACTGCTAAAAGATAACAGAAAAGATTCATAACATTGATAAGATACTAAAAAAAGGAGAAATATGGTTCATAATTCCTAAAAACACATAAACTATAATCCTGACTTTTTTCTTTTTTGACCATTCAGGAGTGTAAGAACTTTTAGGAAGTGAGTTTAGAAGGTTTTATATAGAAGCCTGGCCAGAATTAGATCTCCTTAGAATTTAGCCTGATAAAATAAATCGATTGGAGGGTGTAAGGTTTTATAAATATTGTTAAAGCCAAAGTTTACTATTGTTATAAAATTTCTTAGTGGACAAGGTTGTCATATTAATTCAAATTGCAAAAAATATGACCTTATCCTTATGGTACTAACTGCATATTTGTTTAACATAATTATGATGTAAAACTCCCGTGATAGCATTTACACACTTTTGGAAATGAGGTAAAAAATAGTTACCAGTAGCCTTGTGGAAACTGGAAAACAGTCAAAGCAAAAACTCTTTGGTTTTATGTTTACCCCACAATACTAAAACTACTCAGAAAATCCTTACATGCAGCCACCATGCTCTGCAGTTCTAGATTTTTTTATATTGTGTATTAGTGAATAGTATTATTTACTTGCTCCAGTAAAGGGGAGGAGGCTAAACTGTCTTCTGTGCTGATCCTTAGAAATGTTGCACATGAATTGTTAATGTATTTAAAAACATATCCTTACTAAATGGCATTAGTTTGATGACTAGAATGGGATTTCAGAGATTTCACTGAAAGCATTATGACAATGGCTCTGAAAAATGAAGTGCACCTCCAAATATTTTACTAAACACTTAGGAGCAGGATGACACTGCTGGATGCTAGCATTGTCACAGTTTCTTCTCATATCACCCACCAGGAATTAGGAGCAGAAAGTTTGGGCTATCTGCTTTTTCCTAGATCTAATGTACAAACTGTATGAAGGAGAACTGCCTGGGTTTTTCTTTGCAGGAGTGCTCCAGCCATTCAGACTATGCCTGCTCCAGCCTGTTTCTATGTGCAACGGTGGCCAGAGTTATACAGAGATGCCTTTCACCTCCTGAGTGCATGTAGCCCTTTTCAATTACGCTGAAATTGTCTCCGCACCATACAGTTTATCCTATATTAATTCCATTTTATACAAGATGCATTTCTACTGCTATTGACAGTCCAACAGTACAGTACACTAAAATATGCACAGATTTATACTAAGTCCAGCCAATTCCTATTGTCTCTGCTGAGAAGCAAGAAGAAAGTCTCCATGGCTGTTGTACTCCAGCACCTTGTTCTAAGACTTTCAAGCTACTAGACCTCAGGACTTCTTGATGAAAGTAGCATAACCTGCCTTCCCCACTTACCTAGGAGACCTCATGGCTCTCTACAACTCCCTGAAAGGAGGTTGTGGAGAAGAGGGAGCTGGGCTCTTCTCCCAAGTGACAGGGGACAGGACAAGAGGGAATGGCCTCAAGCTCCACCAGGGGAGGTTTAGGCTGAACATTAGGAAAAAATTTTTCACAGAAAGGGTCATTGGGCACTGGCAGAGGCTGTCCAGGGAGGGGGTTGAGTCTTTCCCTGGAGGTGTTTACGGGATGGGTGGACGAGGCACTGAGGGATGTGGTTTAGTGTTTGATAGGAATGGTTGGACTTGATGATCTGGTGGGTCTCTTCCAACCTGGTGATTCTATGATTCTATGTACACACACTCTTCATTATGTGTTAGTTTGGTGCTTACTGGCACATGCAATTATCAGAAAGCACCTCATGCTTCCAGCATATGGACAGCAAACTCCCCACCTTCCAGCTCACCTTCAAAGATTCCCATGAACAATGAATTGTTGTCATCAGAGACCTTGTAGATGCATTTTGCAGGGAAAGGCTTTAGAAGCAGGTAGTCTTTGCACTTTCAGATTCAGTTTCAAATAACAAGCTGAGGAGGAAACAGCTGTCAGCAGCTCTAAAGTGAGGAGAAAAGAGTTTGAGAAACATCAGCACAAGTTTGGAAAGCTTCCAAGAAGAAGTAGGACATGTAAGTCCTTTGTGAGGTTGGACAGGATAACTGCTGCATGCTGTACGGAGGCTGGTTTCCAGTTCCGATAGTCACAGGAACATAAAATAATCAGGAAGAATTTAGTCTTAGAATTGAAGTCTTAGCCATGTTTCACATCCACACAAAGTAACACAAGCTGGTTGGACTCTGACCATTTGCAATACCCCAGTATTCCTAAGGGGAACAGAGACTTTAGGCTGGAGAAGACCATCTATGAACAGGGGACAGAGTAAATCATATATTCTAGCTACAGAAATCTACATCAGGTGGTTAATAATCAATCTTGGCAAAGATCCAAGGTTCACATCTAAGAGGGTCAATTTGTCTCAACAAATATATAAAATAATAGACATATAAGAAAAAAAAATAGCTATTCCTTGCCATTGAGGCCATTGAGTCTTAGCTCCGCACAGTTTAGTTAGCATGAACCTCATTGCAAACTTCATTTCCTTGTTTTTTTGTGAGAAGATCTTAATATTTCGTTCTGCCTTCACAAGTCCTAGCTCTCACCTTGTAAATGCATGTGCTTTACCTACTTTTATGTTCACATGTGCATCCACAGAGTGCAGTCAAACTACTCACTGGGGTAAAATTAAGCACATTTGCAAGTTAGGGTAGGACTATTTTCCAGGAGCAATGGACAGCATAAACAATCTTTCTCTGTATGCCAAAGAACAAATGCAGCAAGTAGATTATGCAGGAGGCCCTTCCAAGACATCATAGTCCTCAAATCTGCTGCTTTTACAGAAAGCCACAAGCTAAATAACACCCCTGACTCTCCAAGCATTTGAACAGTCCTTCAAAGATCAGTGAGCAAGCAAGGAAGATCTCTATACCACCCAATTCTCCTTAGTAGTTCAGAGTTTGTTCTTTCTTAATAATGAATAAAGTTACTTAATGGAAAGCAAACATATCTGTGCTTTGCATAACAAATGAATGGTTGTACTCGATGATCCGGTGAGTCTCTTACAACCTGGTTATTCTATGATTCTATGATTCTAAATGTAAACGTATGGCTGCTGCTCACTAAATTTTCCAGTCTGAGGACAAATTCTGACATATAGTCATGGCTGTACCCATGCAGAAAATCTCTGAATCTAATGTGTCCCCACACCAGGGTAGGAGGGCACATGCACATTGTTATTATGAGGTAGGGACAAATTTTTTTTATGTGGCAGGGTGTAAAAGGTGAGAAAGGGCAAGCAAAGGCAGTAATATTGAAGTACGCCTTCTAAAGCATTTTCCTGTTGCAGAAGAGCCCAATACAAAGTCTTATTCTTTTTTCCCTTACAATTCCCAGTCTGGTCATCTGGGTCCTCCTTAGCACCTCAGCTTTTTGTGCATTGAGTGCAACTGCATCGCTGTGACACCGCAGCAGGCTGTCTCTCATCAGCCCCTGCTGTGATGCTCCTAACGCTTTCACTCCAGGGAGTGCTTCCCTGCTTGATGCTGCTAGCAGATTAAAGCTGTTCTAATTTTCTATCCTAAGCCAAATAGATGCATAAGCAAGCTGTTGGATTGTTTTGCTATGAGTGTAGTGCACCATCAGTCTGCCTCCCTCCCTCCTACCCCAGCACTCGTACTGGTGGACATTTGCAAGTAAAACAGGAGGTGGAGGACACAGGTGATGTTAAAACACATGACAATTAAGGAAGAGTTCCAGGAATATTTTTCTTCCAAACCCTGTTTTTCAAGATACTTTCCCAGCTCCTATCTCTGTGTTAGTGTCAGGAGATGACTTGAAAATTAGGGAGCCTTTTTCGAGGATCAGAAAAGTCATCAAGATTCATTGGATCAGAAGAGTCCTTAAAATCCAATGCTTTTCAGAAATAGGCTGAATGAGCTCGGTAAAGATTAGATGCCAGTCCAAAAATACAGTGCAATACAATTTATTTTTATATGCCATCCTTCATACAAAGTACCACAAAACACTTTAGAGAGATGGAGAGATAATGCTTTACAGAGTTAGGTACAGCAACTCCTAGACAGGCAGAAAAGGAAAATGACATATGGAAATAGAGCATAGTAAAGGGGAAATCTGAAATTTAAAACCAGTAAAGACACAAGTAAGTATCCTCATGAATGAGTCCCCCTGAAAGGACTGCGGAAGAATTCAGTGACAGGGTAAAAGAATGATACGTAGAAATTAGTGCTAAAAAGTAGATTAGAAAACAGAGAACAAAACTAAGAACACTTCCACTGGGAAATCCAATAAGAGGAAACAATACAGGGGGTTACCTGGCTGTCATTGTAGAGGCTAAACAATTTTTTAACAATTCATTATTAACTATAAGCCTAGTCTTTTTGACTATCCACCTGAATTAGTCCAAGGAAGAGTACTGTACACCCCAAGATCTCCTCTTGCCTCAGAAATCAGTCCACCTGTGATTTGAGGATTTGTTGATGCCTGAACGCTGCAGGGGCATTACCATCATTTTGAGGAAGCTGGTAACCAAATGACACAGAGATGGCTTTGTCTGGGGCAACAAGATTTCCGTGCATGTGCGGAAACAGGAATGCCTGCAGACATGCACAAACTTTACCTAAAAACCCCTTTAAAAATACATTACCGGGTTAAAGT
Organism: Phaenicophaeus curvirostris; assembly: GCF_032191515.1. Lineage (NCBI taxonomy): Eukaryota > Metazoa > Chordata > Aves > Cuculiformes > Cuculidae > Phaenicophaeus > Phaenicophaeus curvirostris. The sequence goes on along the minus strand of NC_091394.1, from coordinate 5,117,503 downwards.
TTAAACTACGCTCAATGATTCTGAACTAAATTGAAGGGCTTGGGGGTATTTATTTGTTGCAGGGGAGAGGGAAGCAGGTGCTGTGTGTGTGGAAGTATTACCTTTCCCAGAGGATCTCTGGAACCGGCTGGAGGATGAAAAGGCGCAAGCTGCAGATGAGTCAGGAATGGAGAAAGGAAAGAAAAATAACAGAATAAGGATTTTTTTTCCAAAATAGGATAAAAATATGCTAAATCTATTTTATGTCGCTGTGATTTTGTCACTGCTGGCCTTGGCGGGTTTTTCTGGCTCTAACAGAACTGATTATTGTTTCTGAGAGCACATGGATGGCATTGCAGCAAGCATGCAGCACAGTCTGCATTGCCTGGATAGAATAGGTATTGGGCAGTGGGTTATCACATTCCTCATATCATTCAAGCCTTGCTGCAGTGATATGTCATTATGTATACTTAATTCAAAGACGTGAAGCTGAAAAAGTCGCCAGTGCTGCTGCTATTATGGAACAACATCCCAGCAGCCAGTCTCTAGTAAAATGTAAATGAGATAGTTCTGTTAGAAACCTCAGCTTTTTTTTTTTTCAGGACTTTTTTTTGTTTTCCTACTCCAGCTAGCAATGAGCTGAAGCATACAAAATATCGGTGTGAAAATTTGTGCTCTACCTGCGCACGAACATGTCCTAACACACCTGAATAAACCTACTAATTCCAGATTCCCTGTCTCTGGCCAGATTTTGTCACATTGACGCATTTTACACTAACACCAGGTATTACTCTGAGTAATAGTTCTATCCTAGTCTTTTATCCTGTTTGGGTTTTTTTTTCCTGAATTTGCTGTCTGATGAGGTATCTGCCTGTCAATGTACATCCAAGTCCACCATAGCACCACAATTTCTCCCTTTCGCTACCACTTGCAGCCAAGATGATTAAGTTAAAAACATGCGAAGGGGAGAGATTTATTTTTTTTTTCCCCATATCATTTATACTTTTAATTTTTCACATGTTGTTAGTGGAACATTGCTAGAATATTTTCTAGTTTATTTCAAGAAACACAGGAGTGTGCTGGTTTTAGGCTCTAGACCAGTTAAGACTTCATGCAATAGCACACGCAGTATATTCAGGTTGTACTGGAAGATCACCAGTGCAAGTTCATGTGTCACTCACTAACAGGTACATACTTTTATAGCAAGGTCATATGTTAAAATGGCAAGTGTGGGGTGGTGAGTGAGAGTCTCTCTGGGAATTGTCCACGCGCCTTTTAACTAAGTTGTGATTTGGTTTATTAGCTTTATATTTAACTTATTTGGCACAGTCTCCTGAGGGATCAGCTGTTGTCTCAGTCTCAAAGATTAGGCTGTGTGTTCCTCTTGCTACAGACAGCTTATTTTTTTGAAAACTCGAGCTGAGAAAGAACTGTGCCTCTGCTTCTTCCCTGTCCCATTTGCAAGGACTTGCACTAGCAGTGGCAAGGGAGTTGTGTGGTCTTAACAATACAAACTCATCTGAACTTAGTTCCAGCATGTCGTCTGTTAGCCAGAAAGAAATTTTTTGTTCTGGCTCCACATTTACGCATCATTCCACTCTAAGTCAGAGCCTGCCAACCTCACTCCTCTGCAGCACACTTCTTGCTTTTAGAACACGGAAGACTGCAGAAAGGCTTTAGCCTCAAAAAACCCTACTATCTAAGGACTACTATGTCTCTTATATGGAACATTTGGATCCTCACAACTCCTGTTCAACCCCTGCACAAACATGGAAGATCCTCCAATATTTGGAGTGAAGCATGGGGATTGTACCTCATCCCAAGCCAGAATAAAAGCATGTGACTCTCAAGCCTGTTGTTATGGTGCACAGAGCAAGAGGGAAACGGACAGTTTTGACGAAAGCATTGTAAGAGTTTTCACTTAAATGGGATGGATATCCAGTTTTCATTGCCAGGGAAGCTCATACAGTGAGTTCCAGAGAACTAAATAATTACCCGTCTCTCCCCTACCATCTCTGTGTTCAATGCAACCTCCCAAAGCACAACATGAGGAAACAATGGTGTTCAACTGAGAGAAGTAAAGCAGAGGAGCATTTACAATGGCAACAGGGGAAACCCCTTTCACATCCCCCCTCCTGCACAAGCAGGCTAAGGGCTGAGGGTGTTGACCTCTCCTTCCAACTAAGGAGTGTCCCAAACTCCGGGAAAGGTCTGCTGTGAGTTTTGGACTTAGTGTCCTAATCAGAAGAAAAATCTCTTCAAGTGCCTTCTCCTGTGGCATTTTTCCTCTTGGGAGCTCAGAAAGCTCCTGACTCACCTGCTGAGATTTTTGGTTCCATTTCAAGGTGTTTATCACTCCCTGCTAGCAATTTCCTATGTCAGGGGGATTCCATTAGGGCCAGGGTGCCTACCAGAAAAGGCTTGTAACATAATGACCCTTCCATGTCATCGAAATCCATCTGAGAGTAGAGTCAGGTTGAGTAAATGTGATAGATTATAGTCCTACAAAACACACTGAAATACAGACAGTAAAGATACAGAGCAAAATAAAAACTACAGTTTTTATCCCACTGAGATGTGGGATGGGAGAGGGATAGAGGGAGACAGAGAGCTTTAGGGAACTGTGAAGCCTGGTACAGTTTGCTACATTAATTTAGAGGAGTTTTCTCCAGGAAGATGATTGACAGAATAAATGTATTGGGTTTGCATGGCAAGGGAGGCTACAGGGGTGACTTCTGTGAAAAGCTGCTAGAAGCTTCCCCTATGTCTGATAGAGCCAATACCACCTGACTCTAAGTCTGACCTGCTGGCCAAGGCTGAACCCATGAGAAGCCACGCAGAAACCATCTGCTCCTGAAGGACTATGCTTCATGAAAGGGACCCACACTGTAGCAGTTAGCGAAGAATTGAAGCCCGTGGAGAGGACTCACATCGGAGAAGTTCATAGAGGACTGTCTCCTCTGAGAGGGACCCCACACTGGAACAGTGAAAGAGTGTGAGGAGTCCTCCCCATAAGGAGGAAGGAATCTTAGAGACAGCACGTCATGAACTCACTGCAGTCCCTCTGTCCCCTGGCTGCACAGAGGGAGGAAACAGAGCATATTGGAAGCAAAGTTAAGCCTAAAGGAAAAAGCGAGGGGGTGGGTGGGAGGGGGTTTTAAGTTCTGGTTTTATTTCTCATAATCCTACCCTGAATGGGTTGGTAGTAAATTAAAATAATTTCCCTGAGTTGAGTCTGTTTTTCCCATGACAATAATCAGTGAATGATCTCTCCCTGTCTTTACCTTCACCACCGAGTCTTTCATTATATTTTCTCCCCTGTCCAGCTGAGGAGGGGGGAATAATAGAGTGGTTTCAGTGGGCACCGGGTGTTCAGCCAGGGTCAAACTAAAAAGTAGTTGCAGGCATTACACCAGCAATTGCTTTGGCTCTGTGTGAATCCTGTAGGATTGGACCCTGTTACAATTTGCTTCTTACTCTGTGGGCCTCCAGATTGGTGTGCTAAGCGAAATAGGGTGCAGCATTCTTTTAAAGATAAAAGGACTTGCTCAAATTTTACATAATCATAGAATTATTCTTTACAGTGGATTTACATAGACATTGTCAGTGGGGAATTTTCTCCACAGCTTCAATTACTGTATTTTCCTGTGCATTGTCTGATACGAGATGTGCTGGATCTCAAATACCTGCTTACCTGATTAATGTGGATTATTCATCCCATTGTAATTACCTGTGAATTTAAGGGTAGCAAACATGAGAGAAGAATTTGTAGAAAAGCCACAGGATTTTTGAAGGGCAAATATTTCCCAAGAATCCCTGTATGCAGGCTGACACATTTCATTCCGTATGGTGATACTCTCTGCATTACAGCATTTGAGTTGATGTAAATGTGATAGTGCTAAGTAATACTGACATGCTGCAGTGAAATGCACTAAAGAACCACACTAGAAAACACCTGGCTATTGAGCGGTTTCAAGCACTGAAAGCTTTTCATCATCAATTTAGCTCTCAACAAAACTGCCCTCAGATGTCTGTTGTCTTCTGTTTTTCCTCCTAATTAAAGGCTTTACCATTTCAGCTGGTCTAGCTTGTGAACCAGGTATACTGAATCCCCCAGGAGCACGAATGTGTGGTAACAAACGCTGCCTTAGCATTAGGTACCATTTTGCAGGTAGCCTGACAACTAGGTCAGGCTGGCAACCAGTTCTACACAGCCTGTGAATAGGCATTAACGTAGTTGAGCTGATAGGGTGGAAATATCTTTCAATGGGATATGTGATCCTAAATCAGTCAGGACTCATCTGTGCAGGCACAGACAGGCAGATCTGAACTCCGCTATTCGAACCAGAGGCCATATGCAAGCACACTTTGTTGTTTTGGAAGTCATGCAAGTACATCCTTGTGTTTCTCCACTTTCTTGAAAAGCTCAGACTTCCTTTTTTCTGTCTAGGGTAGTAAGTGAGCAGCAGAGGAAAAAGCCCTATGTTACCATTACCTTCACACACACTAACTTACTTGTCTACAGACACAAGACCTTCTGAAAACAATTTTTTGCCTTTTATTTTTATTAGCCAGAATACTTGCACAGTTAGGATTCCTATTAAAATTAAGGAGGTTGACACAGAAACATGACAGTGAATGGAGCTTACAAAGACAGACTCTGATATTGGTTGAGTTCTGCTGAGAGGTTTAGAAATATTCTCCTGAATAATACTTAGTGACCTTCTAATTTTCACCAATGTCATTCCACAGCTTCAGGTCAAAACAGACTGAAGTGAGAGTAAAGAGAGGCCTGAATCATCTGAGCTACATTTAAAGTTAAACAGAGTTGCTGATAAGAGCTTTATGATCTTGAGCTCATTATAGCCTGTGCAAGCAGAACTATATTGATACATCAAATTGAACATTAACACTAAAAACTCTGTGAGCAGTCTTTTAGTTGCTCTGGGAACATGTGCAGCCCATCCCAGAACAGAAAGCAAACACAAAGAGCTTAAGGGGATACCTGCTTATGTGAAGTGCCCATTTGCTTAAAAGTTCTCCAGCCACTCTTTTTTTTTCCTCTGCCATAACCGGCATAGTGTCCATCATCTCCCTCTGAAAGCCTTTTTTATTATCAGTAACCATAATCCAGGGTCACCGCTTCCTGACAGTGATGTATTGTATCTCTGCAGTTAACAACAAAATCTCATATAACCCTCAAAGGACTCAAAGGATTTCTTCTCCTCTTTTAGGCACTGCTTCCATTTAACATTATAGAGAGTTAATGGTGAGGATAAGGTTAGATCTACACCAATAGGACTCACATCCCTAGACCTGTTCATTGAGTCATCGCCAGTTCAGTGTTTTACCTATTTATTCGGTGCCAAAAAGTGTGCTTGTGCTGTTACCGCAGGAAATCTCAGCCTCTTACATATGCATGTGCAAACTGAGTCTAGAGGCTATGAAGTTAGAAAGCTGTAATAGTTCCCATAGTTCCCATGTACTGATTGAGGAACGGGTCTTAACTTTGAGCCAATAGACTCTATTTCTGTTGTCCCTCAAGGGGACAAGCCAACGTCTGCCTCTTTGAGAAATCCAGCTCAGCTCATTCCTGAAACACAGTGCCAGACATGCTGACGTGCATTGAGTGAAGTGTTATAATTGAATGGTTTGGACAATTTGAGACTTGAGATGTGATGAATACTTCAGCAGAAATCCTCCTGATACTTTCCCTTCATCTACAAAGAGAGTGGGTGGTTTGATATCTGCATCACTAGTTACCCACCAAACCTTACTGGGAATAATTAACACCTGATCCAAAGACATAGCAGTTATTTCTTTCAAAAAAAAAAAATGCATGCAGAAATGAAGAGATGCTATTTTATTATTAACCTGCTGTGCTCTACAGAAAAAGTGTCATCAGATTAGGGACTGGATCCCACTCTCATTTATGCATGTGAAACTCTGTGAAACCCAAACAGGAGGCCTGAACACATGTGTGAGCCGGATTTTGCCCATAATCACTGATAGCACCTTTCCTCACAGCTCACATGCAATGTGGTGAGCATCTATCTGAGACTTTCTGAAGTACACAAAAGTGGCAGCTTGCTGAATTTGGAGGATGGTAAACAAAAACATAGGTGATTTGAAAAAACACAGTAAAAGGAAGCTTTTTCACTAAGATTTCGCTTTGTCTGAGTCACTTGTTAATAAGGCCATCCTGAAAGTTTCATCTGTCAATTTGTGTTTAACTGTACTATTGACAGATCTGAAAGGGTTGCCTACAGCAAAAATACTTCTCATTATAAAACTCCAGCTTTACGGCTTAGAACTTTGTCCTGGTTTTAACTGTGCTGAAAAGCACATCCGCTGCCTTTCTAGGGGAGAATTTTGTTGGGAGACTTTTGGGCAGTTCTCTTTCTAATATTTTTTTCACCTGTTTCTGAGAACAAGAGAAAATACAGTTTAACAAATCAGAAATAAATTTACAGATATTTCATGGGGAAGCATCTGTTCGACCTTGAGCAAAGCATTTGCAATTTGACAGAGATGTTATTTTTAGTCAGGGATGGGGATTTTTGTAACCAGCCACTCAGAAAATCTGCTTAATTTCACTGAGTCGTGAGCCTGGACAAATCTCAGGTTCATCAACACAAAGAATTTCTGAAAATTTTCAAACAACGTTTTCCAAGGGCTGATTTGACACACTGGTTACTAAAAACAAAAAATATTTTCCAAATATACAGTTAGAAGCTGCCCCTACCAAGCTATGCTCCAAACATAGTTATATATCCTGTGCCAGGGCCCATACCACACATGCAGCTGGCCAGGTGGTCCTTTTCCTTGGCCCCTGCCTTCACCCCAACTCCCCCACGTTTTCTCCAGCACCACTGGCTGGTCCGTGCTGCTGCCTTTTTCCCACAGACAATCACAGTCTTTCTAGAGGGAGATGTGAGCAGTGGAGCTTTTAGAAGATGTCTTGAGTTTCTAACCATGGCTTTAACGTGTAGCATTCACACTGAAGTGTCATACCACCAGTGATACCTTCAGTATCAACACAGGCTGGGGGATGAAGAGATTGAGAGTAGCCTTGCAGAGAAGGATCTGGGAGTTCTGGTGGAGAAGAAGCTGGAAATGAGCTGGCAATGTGCACTTGTAGCCCAGGAGGCCAACCACATCCCATGCGTCATCAAAAGAAGCACAGACAGCAGGTTGAGGGTGGTGATTCTACCCCTCTGCTCTGCTCTGGTGAAACCACGTCTGGAATACTGTGCCTAGCTCTGGAGCCCTCGGCGCAGGAAAGACATGGATCAGGTCCAGAGGAGGGTCACAAAAATGATCAAAGGTCTGGAACAACTGACCTATGAAGAGACATTGAGAGAGTTGGGGCTGTTCAGCTTGGAGAAGACTCCGAGGAGACCTCATTGTGTGTGGCCATTCAGTATTTAAAGGGGGCTTATAAGAAAGATGGGGAAAAACTTTTCAGCAGAGCCTATAGCAATAAGACAAGGGACAATGGTTTTAAACTAAAAGAGAATTTTAGACTAGGAATTAGCAAAAAGTTTTTCACTGAGAGTGGTGAAACACTGGAACAGGTTGCCCAGAGAGGTGGTAAATGTCCTGTCCCTGGAAACATTCAAGGTGAGGTTGGATGAGATTCTGAGCAACTTGATCTAGTGGAAGATGTCCCTGCTCACTGCAGGGAGTTAGACCAGGTGACTTTCGTGTTCCCTTCCAGTCCAAACTATTCCATGATACTGTGATTCTATGACTTCATCAACTTCTGTGAACATAAACGTCACTGCAAGACAGCTGACAAGTTTTAGTCAGCCCTGGATGCTGATTATGATTAAGAATAACAACAAGAACAAGCAAATCCTCAAAAAGCAGTACTTCATTTACCCCTGTGCAACACAGCAAGTTTAACTTAAACTACCTGAGTACATAGACGTAAAAGTCTTTTCTTCCATTCCTGGGTGGAGAAGAAGAGGATTGAGTTACAGCTGCAGGACAAGCAACAATGAATTAATAGCCAGGGCTTCTCCCATGTCCTTCACCCAGGAGCTCCTCCAACCAGAGCATTCTCCTGGGAGGGATGGAAAAAATCCCAGAGATCTACTTTCAGACATACAAGCCTGTGTTCAAGTCTTGAAGAAACAGCTCACATACCAAAAAAAAAAAAAGAGTTTAATTTTAAAATTAGACTAATTGGTCTATTTATTTGTATGAAGTTAGACAGTGTCAAGGGGACAGTGTGGGAGCACACATACCCAAGTGAAGGCTGGTGCTGGGGTGTTGCCCTCAGGCGGAGGAGGAAATTTATCTTGGATCTCCTCAGACTTTTCATGTATCTTTCAACACCTTTCAGAAAAAGGAAATCATCCTGAATTCCTTTTCCAGTTTAGGTAAGATTAGATTTTCATATTTGAAATAAAGCATTTAGATGTGGTTCACGTCAATGAGTGAATACAAAGATATTACTTCTTCTTGTTAATTTTAGGGAAATGTCATTCTGATGACTCCAAAACAAAACCTTAGTTCAGTAATTTGTTGGCTTGATTTCTGAATGGACCCCAAAATTTCTCACTGTCTTTCTTGTTTCACACGATGCCCTTCATCATTACTGCTTCTTGGTGGCAAATAATGCAGAACTGGGAGGATAATTTAGGCGACAGCCATTCAACTCAACATACTTTCTATTAATTACAGAGGAGTGGGAGTATTGTTTCTCCTGTAGATGGGAAAAATTATATGCAAGAACAGATACCACTGCAGGTCAAATCCCCATCTTGTTCTGCAAGCTGCAATATGTCATGTCTGTGGAGCTGCATCCACTTACAGGAGGTCTGAATTTGGTCTTGCTCTTTTCTGATGATGTTTCTCTTTAGTAGCTCACTTCATGGTCATTTAACAGGAACGTAGCACACATGCACGAGAGGTGTCACAACATCAGTTACCTGAGGTTATTGTAAATCATGTGCCAGCACCTGAAGGAGATGTTAGGGCGTATGTCAGATCATCATAATAGATACGGTGTTGTACCAGGTTGCACAAAACCAGATGTATTTATAATTCCTGCAGCTGCAGCCCTGTTATTAGTTAAGTCTAAGAATGGAGCCACTGATAGATTCGTCATAGATAAGTTCTCTTTCTAACAGAAAGAAAGTGATGAAAGTAAATAGACAGTGACACAAGTTATTGGCAATACAGAAAGTTTTTAACTATATATCTTCGGTTCAAAGCCTGCTAAATGCTTGTGCCATTCATTTGTTCCTCCCCCTATCACTCAGTGTCTCCGTGGTACAACCTGATGTGGTCTCACTCCAGGTCCCGACAAGAAGGGACAGATAGCGCTATCAGAAGCAATTACAGATAGTCTCCCCAAGGTGAGAGTAGATGTATAGTCAGTGAGACTGATTTGTGTAGTTATAGTGTTGGAGATCGGGTGTCATACTTTCTGGCCAGGCTAAGAAGGGTCTTTCATCCTGTGCCCATCCCTGCTGAAACTTTTTGGAGGTGGATAAATGATTTAGGCTCTTTGCATTACATTCAAAGGTGGTTCAGGGACCCATGAACTAAATTCAGCAACGAACTTGAACTGAGGTCCTGGAAACCCTGTGGAGATCTTAGCATCATCCTGTACTGAAGCTGTTGTACCTCTGCTAGGTGCAGTCCTAACATCGAGCTTTCTTCACCATATTTGATTACTTTGTCCTGTAATCGAGTAGCCTCAATAACTGTAAATTAATTTTTCACATTTAAAAGAAACAGAAGAGTGTATGTCTGGAAGTTTGAGAGATAATCAATAGGTTCCAGCTGCCAGGTCAGACTTCTAGCATGAGAGCAGATTACTCAGACCCCATCATGAATATTTAGAGATGGAAATCAGAACACAGATCATGGAGTAGGATGAGGTGATCAGGTAACTTTGGCATTAGAAAAGCAATCTGGGGAGAGGGAAAATGAAGCATATTTCCTTTTTCTAATGATGATGAAGAAAACTGGGCTACGTGACTTAGGTGCTAACAACTAAACTTGTCCAGGGATAGATGCAAGAGCCATGTTGTGCTAAGTTGTGGGGTTTGGGCATGGAGGTTATCTTGTTTTAGAAAGTTTTCTGGGAGTGTTCAAGGAAAGGACCATGTAAAGACTACCTATGACATCTGTGCCTTTAAAGATGCTTCAAAATGCGAGTCCTTCAACTACAATACGATTTTGATGTACTTACCTTGATCTATTAATGACAAAAAAATGCCATAATTAGGAATCCAAAAGCCTACATCAAACCATGTGGGAAATATTTGGCGGGGGGAAATTTGTGCTTTTAGATCAAAGTCCTAGTGTAATATTAGAACCTGTTGATAATACCATAAGACCACATGTGAAAGAAATCAGTGGGGGTTTTTTTTGTTAAAAGGTCTCAGAAAAGTGAAAAATACAGCAGCTGTATAAGAAGAAAAAAATGGCCATCATTAAGCCTGCCTTTTTGTGATTCTTAATGTCTATGTGCATAATTCCAAATCAAACATATTCACATTATTAACTTTTATAAGTTTATTAGTCTCAGTGCTAATGAAACCATTCATCCTTTGCAAATGCACATGGCTCCCTAATGAAACTTCAATAGATGGATCAGCAGTTAAGTGAGTACATCCAAATGTTTATGCCAAATTCTGTTTGCTGCATTGAATAGGGAGACCAAATCTCTTCTGAGCAGATATCTGTACTAACCAACCCACAGGTGTAATGATGCAACCTATATATTAACACTCCCTTTGCCTATTAAGAAAACTATACCTTATACAGGATACTGGTATTTAATATATAATTTTCCTTTGGCTTACATTGGTATTAGTCACAGAAGTTCCACTGGAAATAACCAACCAACTTAAAAAATAGTATAAAATCTAGCATAATGAGAGGATCAATCAAACAAAAAAATAATTGTAAATATACCAGGAAAAATATTTGTGAACAGAACTCAGCAAGAATTCAGTGATGGACATTCATGTATTTATTAGCTGTGTTTTGAAGTCTAAAGCTTATGCTGCTAATTATAATTTTAATACTGCTTCCACCCTTTCATCCTTTTTCTTTGTTTACCTGCCTGCATTTTCCCAGTTCAGTGGTCTAGGTGGGTGTATTTTCAGATGTTAGAATGGGAAGTAACTGAAGTAACTATATATGACAGAATTCCTTTTCCTAGAAGAGTTATTTATGGTTTTCCTTTCTGACTCTCAATTCAGAAATCTATACCAAGAGGGTTGTTCTGAATTTGGGAGCTTCAGCACTACCATTATTAAATCACTAGCACAAACATTTGTGTCTTGACATTGCAATAATTTGGAATTTTTTCTTTAGCATGAAATGTTTAAAAAATGGACGTGATTTGGGACTTCAGGATTCATTTTCAGGAATTCAGAGAAAGGACGTTTTTATTATTATGTTAAACAAAAGAAAAAAATGCATTTTCTTTTGGACTATACATACTTCCTAATTTTTTCATTATTTTCTACACTGAGGTGTAAATACTGTGCCTGTAGCCAAATATGTATCTACACAAAACAAACAGAAAACATTCTTAAACCAATGAAGTATTTACTTTTTAAAAGACATTTTAATCCTATTAACGGTAAATTATATTACCTATTGTGAAAGCAGACATGAAAGAAATATCTGAAGCATGCAGTTAATTATGATACCAAGTGAAACATAATATTTATGCTCTCCTTGTGTAGCTGGAACAATTTTTCTTTCACTAACTGTGAGTCATCCACTGATTGAAGTCTTGAAACTGATGATGAGAGAGTTGGCTGGCACATCTGCCAGAGAGGTTTCATTGTATAGATAATTAATACTAAAAAAAAAATCTGGGTTTTATTCTTTTATATTCCCAGTTCTCTATTTTTTAAACAAAATCTCCTCCTCCTCCAGCATATCTCTCTCTGTTTAGAGGTTATGTGCTTAAGAATATTAAAAGACATCAAAGTCTCTGGTAAAGCTAGGGAACGATTTCACTGAACAAGGGTCTGAACCACGATTTCAGATCAAAGTTGCATTTCCATGTCAGAACATCAGAAATCTTTGAATTCTGATTTTCTGTATGATCCAATTTAGTGAGTGGGCTCAGGATACAGTTTGTTTAATGACCTGAGTTTGGAGTCTCCCACTGTCTCCAGGAGGCCAGAGTGTTCAGAGAGCCAATTCCTATTACAATACCTTTCTACTTTTTCCTCCTGTTGTCTTGCTTAATTTTTACACTTGTTCATATTAGGTGCTTGCAGTGGCTGTTTAATTAGCAAACTAATGCAATTGTGTTTGATTCTTGTAGCCTTGATTCTGCGTCACAAACCAGCAGTGAAGTTGTATCTAATGTACATCACCCTGTTTATCTGCTAGTTTATTTGCTTGGTGTTCCTTTCCTTCTTTTTCTATTTTATTTTCTTGTTCATTCATTCATTCAGCTTCTATCTTTTCACTTCCTCTCCTTCACAAAGGATGCCCTTATTTTACCATTTGCTTCTGGAAAGATTTGCTTTGAAAGTCTGCTCATATAGACCCATCTGAAAAGTTATAAGAAATTAGCCAGAAAGGTGTTCTGTGAGGAGTACAGCTGCTCTCCTCCCCCAGGAAAACTAATTCATCAGCTCTTTGAAACAAACTGTCTTCACTGCTTAGAAACTAAGAGCTACAGATTTTGTTTGTTAATGTAAGTGCCCTGTATAGAAAAAACATCTAGTGTTACAAGCAGGAGTCAACCCCTTGTCACTCATGACTTCAGCTAGGTTTTCCATTCCAGCCTTAGTAATTTTATGGTTTTCAGGTGTTTAAGATCCTGTTTTCAGGATCCTGAAAACACAGTTTCTTCTTTTCCTTTTGCAGCACTAGTTTCAAAAACTTCTTTATGCTGTGACTGATCCACTTACAATCTGGAGTTCCTTACCACGCAAGTTCTTTTCACTTATTTAAAAAAATAATTTTCTACAGCAACCTATGGCTCTCGCTACATCCTTTACTTCCTTGATGGTACATGCTCCAAGCCTGCAGCCAAATATTAACTTAGAGGTGTATTTCAATCCTAGGAAACCGATGGAAGAACAGAGAGCGTGTTGTAAGTACATTTTTCTGTTGCCTTTGGACTGACTGGACCACAGCACAGAATATGATCCATATCATAGTCCAGTTTCAGCATTTTTTCCTTCCTTAGCATATCAGTAACAAGTCTGTTATTGTCTGACTCCATTTTATATGTGGTTACATACATAATCACCCAACCACCACAGAGAAAAGAGCCAGCTGCTAAAATGAAATAAATTTCAAAAGATACTGTAAGACAGTCAGTGCCTAATACCTCCAACGCAGTTCAAATTTTCCTAATGTGTGACTCCACTCACCTTACCTAAACATTCACTGATAATTTTCCTCCATCATTCTCAGCTCTGTAAGCACTTAGGGACAGTTGTCATAGATCAGCATTTCATTGTTTCTGGCTATCACCTTTTTACAATAAAAACGATGTTATCACTTTAAAAGTAAGAAATGCAGTAAGGTCCGATGAGCACAATTATAGAAAATACTATCAATATAAGACTCATGCAGATCCACTACTGTTATTTATTTCCTAGATTGCAAAAAGCTAGCAGTAGTAAATGTGCAGCAGCATAAAAAGGCAGAAATAACAGAAAATAAAAATTCTTTAATCCCTATTATTAATTTGCACTAAACAATTGGAGCAAACTCCTTGTTGAAATTTTGTTCTAGGAATTTACATTGGCTTCCTCTTCTACTTTCTGCTAGCGTGAGTTCTTTTAGTATCTTAGTTCAGTTTGCTAGTGGAAGTGACAAGCGTCAGCAGATACATACAGGTATTCTAAGTGCACATGACACATGTGAAGGACAACAGTATACTGCAAAATCCTCTCAATTTTTGCAGGTTTTGTGATTTCCTTTGAACAAAATCTGTAAAATCAGCTTTGATCTAAATATCACCTTCAAGAAGTAATTTTTTTCCATACTTCTTAAATTGTCATTTAATAGATTTCTTTAAAAAGTGTCAGGGAATTAGATGTAGTGAATAGCACGACTCGAGGGATGAAATTCACATCACATGACCCTGCAAGCACCTGCAGAAGAATGGCACTCCAGCCAAAGGTCTTTCTCTGAAAATAAGCATTTGCAGTAGGAGCCGAAATGGTTTCCTCAATATATTCTCATGGCAGCCTTCCACATAGCCGTGGTTATCATATTCACCTAAGTTTTTGCTCCACTTTTGCCATAGTTAAGGCCCACACTCTTCCCATGCAGCTTGCGTCCTAGTCAGCCCAGGGTTCCCCGGCAGCAGGCTGCTTTTTCAAAGTGACCCACCTACTGGGCGAGGGAAAGGCTGTGGATGTATCTTCCTGGACTTCAGTAAAGCCTTTGACACAGTTTCTCACAGCATTCTGCTTGGGAAACTGTCACCTCTGGGCTGGACAGGCGCACACTCTCCTGGGTGGAAAACTGGTTGGCTGGAGGGCCCAGAGAGTGGTGGGAAACGGTGTGAAATCCAGCTGGAGGCCAGGGACAAGTGGGGTTCCCCAGGGCTCAGTGCTGGGTCCAGCCCTGTTCAATGTCTTCATCAATGACCTGGATGAAGGCATCGAGTGCACCCTTAGCAAGTTTGCGGATGACACTAAGCTGGGTGGAAGCTGGATCTGCTGGAGGGTCGGGAGGCTCCAAAGGGATCTGAACAGGCTGGACCGCTGGGCGGAGTCCAATGGGATGAGGTTTAACAAGGCCAAATGCCGGGTCCTGCACTTGGGGCACAACAACCCTGTGCAGCTACAGACTAGGAGAAGTCTGTCTAGAAAGCTGCTTGGAGGAGAGGGACCTGGGGGTGTTGGTTGACAGCGACTGACCATGAGCCAGCAGTGGCCCAGGTGGCCAAGAAGGCCAATGGCATCTTGGCTTGGATCAGAAACGGCATGACCAGCAGGTCCAGGGAGGTTCTTCTCCCTCTGTACTCGGCACTGGTGAGACCGCTCCTCGAGTACTGTATTCAGTTCTGGGCCCCTCCCCACAAAAAGGATGTTGAGGCTCTGGAGCGAGTCCAGAGAAGAGCAACGAAGCTGGGGAAGGGGCTGGAGAAGAAGTCTTATGAGGAGCAGCTAAAGGAACTGGGGTTATTTAGCTTGGAGAAGAGGAGGCTGAGGGGAGACCTCATTGCTCTCTACAACTACCTGAAAGGAGGTTGTGGAGAGGAGGGAGCTGGCCTCTTCTCCCAAGTGACAGGGGACAGAATGAGAGAGAATGGCCTCAAGCTCTGCCCGGGAAGGTTCAGGCTGGACATCAGGAAAGAAGTTTTTATAGAAGGGGTCATTGGGCACTGGCAGAGGCTGCCCAGGGAGGGGGTTGAATCACCTTCCCTTGAGGTGTTTAAGCGATGGGTGGATGAGGTGCTGAGGGACATGGTTTAGTGGTTGATAGAAATGGTTGGACTCGATGATCCCATGGGTCTTTTCCAACCTGGTGATTCTGTGTGATTCTGTGATTCTGCGAAACGGGGAGGCATGAAAGCAGAGTTAGAGTCACAGACAGACTGGCCCACACAGCCTGACCTGTCTCCTCCTGAACATCTATTGAAACTGATTGATCTAATGCCTCACATCTGCCAAACTGTCATTCAAGCCAAAAGGGATTTGGTTGAAGACAGGGGAAGCATTGTGAAAATGAGTTTGTGCATTAGTTTACTGAGCAAGCTTTGAACTCCTAGGTACAGCAAAATTAGCTTATTGGAAAGACTCTGCCTGCAATGAAACAGCTTTGCTAGATGGGGGAACAAGAAAGGAAGGGGGTAATGCTATTTGAGGAGTTAGTAGATTTCTTCCCTTGATTTGTGCTTGAAAGAAAAAAATACCCCAGCTGTCTGCTGCATTGTGTGAACATATACATGCATTTAAATTACTTATATCATTACTTACAGATGTAATTGTGAAATATGTTCTTTTTGCATTCAAAATTAGGGGCAGAACAGATGGTGAAAACTCAGTTTAAGGCAATATGTCCATTAAAATAACCCACACTGTTTGTGTATTATAACAATAGCAGTCTTCAGCATAGTTGAGATTTTTAGTGGTGCTAGATTATGATAAAAATACAAATACACTGTAGGAAAAAAATGAATATGTTGAAAATTCACCCTGAAAAATGGTAACTAATTTCTCTTTGGTGACTATCAGCAGAGGAATTCACCTTTGTGCCCCCCCCCCCAGCATTTTTTGCATTATTTTTTGCATTATTGAGTGCTTTGTACCAAAAAGTGAATAATAATCTTTCTGGAATTCATGGGCTGGCAAAGCCCTCTCCATATTTAATTCCAAAGGACTCAAAAAAGTTTACAAATTCCTCTGTCTGGACTATTTTTCCCTAAAGGAGTTATCTATTACAAACTTATAAAAGTATCTATTTTTATATAAACATATCTATTTATATATTTTATATATATACATATTCTTGCTACTGACAGGGCAGCTTCTTTGTAGGAAAAGGTAAATGAAAATGTCTAGTTAGTCTGGCATGTAGAATGGCTTGTAGTCCCAGTTATTCTTTCAGATATCTATTGGCAGAACTTGATTTCATTAATACAGAAGTTTCAACCGTCTGTTTTTAATTCACGCTATTGAAGGAATTTTAAGGATTTTTTTTTTAAAATGTCTAATTCGTAGTGTCAGTTTTTGAAGAGCTGTACTAATGCAATTTCATGAATGAAAGCCAGCTCACTTGCAGTGTGTCCTATCTCAAACAGGTTACCCAGGGTGTTTTGAAGGAGTTGAGTGTCATTTCTCCAAGTTCTTTTTTAATAAAGGGGTAGCTAGCCTAGGTATACTTGCACAGACACAGGAGTACACCTGCTCTGAATAAGCAGGAAGACAACATAGGCACCCTTCTTGCTCCTGAAGACAACTTTTCTTAATGTCAGTCAAATTTCAATTTAAAAAAAAATAAATTGAAGTATGCGTGATGTATTGAACTGAATCATTTGGAAGTAAAGCACTATTCCATTCCCTTCATTTGCTTGTGATCCAGCACAATAAAAATATAAAAACCTTCTACTAGTCATGAGTCTTATGTCTTGTTATAAAATCTGGCACACCCTGCATCATTTTGGATAAGGAATTTTCGTTCTACTTTTTTCACTTGTACATGGTAAAGTAGTTAACAGGAAAAAAAATGATGCTTAACTTTTAAAGAAATAATGACAGTTTGTGAGAAGTTTAAAGAATGATGAGATTGGGCTTCTGCATTTGTACAGCACTAAGCACAACATTGTGTTAAACAAGGATTAGAATTTTGTGTCTTCATGTTGCATACATGTAAAGGAGAATTTACTCCAAGCAAGACAGATGTAGGAGCTCTTAAGCAATAAGCTCAATATCGTATCTACTGGAATTTGCTAAAATGCATTTATCAGTGGGGCACTGTGCCTTTAAATCCTACTCATAAATACCCCTCTCTTTTCAGGGTTTTTCTCCCACAGCCTGCTAGAACATCTTAGAATAGGATGATTGTAATGGAAGACTGACAGAACTTGATTTGGTTTCTTCTATTTATTTAAACATGAAAGAAGTCATGTTAAAGAGTATAAAATGGTCATTAGAATTAATCTGCGAAAAGGAATTAGCATTAACCATGTGAGAAACAACATTTTAAACTAGTAGTCCAAATGTGTGCATGGGGACAGGGAGGAATGACTGAGCTCAGGGGTGAAACTGTACAGAAGGAGAGAAGTACTATGGGGTTCATGAGGTTCTTGTATCAAAGTTACTCTTAATTATGCAATGTGAGCCTTCCATTGCATTAGTTTTAAGGGCTGAGGAGGAGCTTTTTCTGAGCATAGCTTCAATGCATGCCTTCTCCATTTTATTTTATTTCGCTTTCCTCTTAACTTATCTGAGATAGATTCAGAATTAATCTGCGAAAAGGAATTAGCATTAACCATGTGAGAAACAACATTTTAAACTAGTAGTCCAAATGTGTGCATGGGGACAGGGAGGAATGACTGAGCTCAGGGGTGAAACTGTACAGAAGGAGAGAAGTACTATGGGGTTCATGAGGTTCTTGTATGGCTTGTGCCTCTGGTCCTGGCCCCACTTGTGAAAGCTGCGCTCGAGTGGGGGAACTCCTTCACATGGTGAAGGAGCTAAGAGAGGAGGTGAAGAGACTGAGGACCATCAGGGAGTGTGAGAGGGAGATTGACCAGTGGAGCAGGGCCCTCTCACTAACTCAGCAGCCTGCTGGGGCTGGAGTGTCCGAACATCATCCACCTGCAAGCTGTAAGGTTGGGGTTACAAGAGATGGGGAATGGCAGCAAGTTCCTGCCAGAGGAAGGAAACCTACTCCCCTCACCCATACAGCAAAGCCCCAGATCCCCCTGGTGAACAAGTACCAGGTGCTGCAGGTGGAATCCAGCCCTGAGGATGAGGATGGTGGCTCCCACAGCCTAGAATCCTTCCCTAGGCTGCACCATTCTCAGAGAAAGATAAAAACATCCTCCATCAAGAAGAAGAGGAGGGTGATTGTTGTAGGGGACTCCCTCCTAAAAGGAACGGAGGGACCCATCTGCAGACCGGACCCGCTCCACAGAGAGGTCTGCTGCTTGCCAGGTGCATCAGGGAAGGAGGTAGCTAGAAAACTTCCTTCCCTGGTTCACGAGACGGACTACTATCCTTTGATAGTAGTCCAAACTGGTAATGATGACCTAACAAACAAAAAGGCCAAAGCCATCAAGAATGGCTTCAGGGCAATTGGGAAAGTGATGGAGGGCTCTGGGGCACAAGTAGTATTCTGCTCCATCCCAATGCTAAATAGAGAGGAGGGGGAAGCCAGGAGGAAGAATTCGATTAATACCTGGCTCCGAGCCTGGTGCGAGGAGAGGGGCTTTGGTTTTTTTGATCATGGGGGAGCTCATGCACCCCCAGGCTTTCTCGCTAAGGGCGGGACACATGGGTCTCCTAGGGGGGCTAAAGCCCTTGCCAGAAACCTAGCCAAGCTCATAAATCGAGCTTTAAACTAGATGTGAAGGGGGAGGGGGTTGAGCCCAGGCTAGACAGGAATGAGCCTGGATGTGGGGAATTGGTGATTGGGAGAGGGTGCGCGGGCGAGGACCACCAGTACCTCACCGCACAAAAAGTGGGGGAGAACACACCTCGGGGTGTTAAGGGAGATGCAGGCACTCTGGTGTCAACTGATCCAGTTACCAGGCAGTTGGGAACGAACCCTGTTCCCTCTAGGAGGGCTGAAGGCTCGGCAGCTCAGCTGAAGTGCATTTACACCAATGCACGCAGCATGGGAAATAAGAAGGAAGAGCTGGAAGCTGTCGTAGGGCAAGGGGCCTATGATGTTGTTGCCATCACGGAAACGTGGTGGGACGACTCATATAACTGGAGTACGACTATGGTGGGGTATAAGCTTTTCAGGCGGGACAGGAAGGGTAGGAGAGGAGGTGGGGTAGCCCTCTTTGTAAGGGAGGACTTGGACATCACTGAGATGGATTGTGGAGACGTGGAGGTTGAGTGCCTGTGGGTCAAAATCAGAGGAGCCCACCAGAAGGTAGATTTTGTGATGGGAGTCTGTTACAGACCACCCAACCAAGGAGAAGCAGCTGATGAGCTCTTCTATAAACAGCTGGGGTTAATCTCTAGATCGATGCCTCTCGTTCTGGTGGGAGACTTCAATCTGCCTGATATCTGCTGGGTGTACAACACAGCAGAAAGGAAGCAGTCTAGGAGGTTCCTGGAGTGCGTGGGAGATAACTTCCTTGCACAGTTGGTGAATGAACCAACCAGGGAAGGTGCCCTCCTGGACCTCCTGTTGGTGAACAGAGAAGGCCTTGTAGGGGATGTGGCGGTAGGTGGACGCCTAGGACTAAGCGACCATGAGATTATAAAATTTTCTGTTCTAGGTGAAGTGAAGAGAGTGGTTAGCAAGACGGTAACATTAAATTTCCAGAGGGCAGACTTTGATCTCTTCAGCAGGCTGGTTGGTGAAGTCTCATGGGAGACAGTACTCAAGGGCAAGGGAGCCCAGGAGGGCTGGGAGCTCTTCAAAGGGGTGGTCCTAGCAGCTCAGGAGAAAGCCATCCCCGTGGTCCGGAAAAAAAGCCGGCAGGGGAGAAAGCCAGCTTGGTTGAATAGAGAGATCTTGAGGGATATCAAGAAGAAAAGAAATGTTTATGGCCTCTGGAAGAAGGGACAGGCCTCTTGGGTGGACTACAGGAGGGAAGTGAGATTGTGTAGGGAAAAAATCAGAAGGGCTAAGGCTCAGCTAGAAATTGGATTGGCCAAGTCAGTGAAAGATAACAAAAAATCTTTCTACAAATATATAAATAATAAAAGGCAGACTAGGGAGACCATACAGTCCCTATGGGACACAGAAGGGACAACAGTAACAGGGGATGAGGAAAAGGCTGAGGTACTTAATGCCTTCTTTGCCTCAGTCTTTAGTCGTAAGGAGGGTCGTTCTGCCTGTGTACAAACCCAGGAGCTAGAGGAGCAAAATGAGGCTCCCATGATCCAAGAGGAGGTGGTCAGAGCCTTGCTAGCCCGACTGGACAGTCACAAGTCTATGGGGCCGGACGGGATTCACCCTAGGGTACTGAAGGAGCTGGCGGATGTGCTGGCCAAACCCCTTTCCATCATCTTCCAACAGTCCTGGAAGACTGGGGAAGTCCCACTGGACTGGAGGCTGGCTGATGTTGTGCCCATCTACAAAAAGGGCCGCAGGGAGGACCCAGGAAACTACAGGCCTGTCAGTCTGACCTCAGTGCCAGGGAAAGTCATGGAACAGGTGATCTTGAGTGCTATCATGAAGCACATGCAAGAGAACCGGGTGATCAGGCCCAGTCAACATGGGTTCACAAAAGGCAGGTCTTGCCAGACTAACCTGATCGCCTTCTATGACAAAGTGACCCGGCTACTGGATGAGGGAAAGGCTGTGGATGTGGTCTTCCTGGACTTCAGCAAAGCCTTTGACACAGTTTCTCACAGCGTTCTGCTTGAGAAACTGTCAGCCTCTGGGCTGGACAGGCGCACACTCTCCTGGGTGGAAAACTGGTTGGATGGCCGGGCCCAGAGAGTGGTGGGAAATGGTGTGAAATCCAGCTGGAGGCCAGTGACAAGTGGGGTTCCCCAGGGCTCAGTGCTGGGTCCAGCCCTGTTCAATGTCTTTATCAATGACCTGGATGAAGGCATCGAGTGCACCCTTAGCAAGTTTGCGGATGACACCAAGCTGGGTGGAAGTGTCGATCTGCTGGAGGGTCGGGAGGCTCTGCAAAGGGATCTGAACAGGCTGGACCGCTGGGTAGAGTCCAATGGGATGAGGTTTAACAAGGCCAAATGCCGGGTCCTGCACTTGGGGCACAACAACCCTGTGCAGTGCTACAGACTGGGAGAAGTCTGTCTAGAAAGCTGCCTGGAGGAGAGGGACCTGGGGGTGTTGGTTGACAGCGACTGACCATGAGCCAGCAGTGGCCCAGGTGGCCAAGAAGGCCAATGGCATCTTGGCTTGTATCAGAAACGGCGTGACCAGCAGGTCCAGGGAGGTTATCCTCCCTCTGTACTCGGCACTGGTGAGACCGCTCCTCGAATACTGTGTTCAGTTCTGGGCCCCTCACCACAAGAAGGATGTTGAGGCTCTGGAGAGAGTACAGAGAAGAGCAACAAAGCTGGTGAAAGGGCTGGAGAACAGGCCTTATGAGGAGCGGCTGAGAGAGCTGGGGTTGTTTAGCCTGGAGAAGAGGAGGCTGAGGGGTGACCTCATTGCTCTCTACAACTACCTGAAAGGACGTTGTAGAGAGGAGGGTGCTGGCCTCTTCTCCCAAGTGACAGGGGACAGGACAAGAGGGAATGGCCTCAAGCTCCGACAGGGGAGGTTTAGGCTAGACGTTAGGAAAAAATTCTTTACAGAAAGGGTCATTGGGCACTGGCAGAGGCTGCCCAGGGAGGTGGTTGATTCACCTTCCCTGGAGGTGTTTAAGGCACGGGTGGACGAGGTGCTAAGGGATATGGTTTAGTGTTTGGTAGGAACGGTTGGACTCGGTGATCCGGTGGGTCTCTTCCAACCTGGTTATTCTGTGATTCTGTGATTCTGTGATTCTGTGATTATTTGCCAGATATTATCTGGCTATAGTACAGTAAGTCAATGTACCATTATCTACCCTCTGTTTCTCTTCCTCTTTTCAAGTACCACATTGTAGTTTTTGGTCATTTGGGCCCTTTGTATGAAACATCTCAGGTTGTTGTAGAAGGAGTAGGAAAAGGGTAATTCATAGCTCCTGAACTTAATGTCTGTCCTAGCACCAGATTTAACTACCTTCATGGTGTTTTCAGCCCTCTGTCCTAACTGCTTTATTGCCAAGGTCTCGTAGACTTTGCAGTGAAGTTGATCTAGAGGGTTGATGGAAGACCACTTCAATGCAGCTCTCCTAAAGCTTCCCTCTCCTTCAAGAACACTAAAAGACTCCTGCTATATGATCTGTGCTTTTCAGGTTGTGGTCTGTATTTTCTCAATCTTTTACATCCAAATGACACTCAGAGGAAAGAATTTGACTTCTCTGAATTCTCTAGTTCTCCTGATTGCTGTTCAAGAAGCAGCATTATTAATCATGTTTCTAAAACCGTCAGTGACTCTTCTGAAACAGATTTAATTACTAAGAGGCCCAAACAGAGCAGAGCAGTCTCCGCCTGTCAAGTTGGACAAGAGAAATCAAATGCTTTATAACAGTAGCAGAATTCTCCACAGATCTCAGAACAGCTGTTAATAAAGCTAGAATCAACAGAAAGACTCATTGATTCAAGAAAGAGTTAACATGGTGTAAATGGGAAATGCTGCAAGTAATAACAAAATGGCCAGTGTTTGGCATAAATACATCAGTTTTCCAGATACGAAAGGTGTCCCACAAACGTTTTCCAATTGTTTAAAAGTGACGTTGTTTACTATGTTAAAATTCATCATTAAGAAATGGTAAAAATAAATCCAATGGAGAACTTGTTCAAGCTGTGGATGCACTTGCTTATTAGGTGACTCCCGATAATCAGAGGAGCGTGCATCCATATGCTACTTTTATACTGCCATTAACTTTCAGTAACACTTTTTCGTTAAATGGGTATAGCAACCTTTAATTAGGATTTGAGGTTTGGTTCTGAAATTGCCATACACCTGCTTATTCAAAACAGATGTTTTATCTGCAGTGCAGTTTTACTCATAATATGTTATGACGGCAATAGCAGGTTGCTAGCAAAATACAAAGGAAAAGCAATATCTACTCACTGTGTTATCTTATATGAGGTTAATAAAGTTGACTGATTAGGAATATCAGTTTGCTTTTACCAACATCTGACTATGTTAGCATGCCACGCTATAATCTATGAGAATGTATCCTTCAATGTTCTGTCACTGAGACTCTAATTCAGTTTTACTCAGAAAACAATTATAAAATGACTTGGCCTTTATGTTGCACTTCATTTTTGTTGCGTTTCATGCATCATCAGCTCTCTCTGCATTATATGTCTCCATCTCTGTTTTACTTACAAAAGAAGCTGCAGCATAGTCCGGCACTGAAGCAACGCACTAACTTGGCCAACCTCATGTCAATAGTAACACAAACACAACAGATACAATGAGATTCCCGAAGCTTTGCCCTTCCCGTAAGACAATTCCTTGAGTAAATCCTAAAGATGAAGGTTGAGAGTGAAATGCCTGGAGATGTTGAAGGGAAGTGTTCTGGGCTCAGACCTGGCACATGAGAGGGAATGTTTCCAGAATTTCTTGCCTGGCCTTGTAATGGGATTAAAAGGTAGAAAATGCTTCTGATGCACAAAGAATGATTTATTTCCCTTCAGATTTTAGCTAGAATTTGCAAATAACATCCTGTGTAAGTTGAGGGTAGCAGTTAGTCATTGAGTGGCCAGGAGAAGCCTGGAGTTGTCCTGATATCGCTACCATATTTATCCTAAAGTGTGTGCTGAGAGAGTTGTCCGGCCGTCATGACCAGACCACTTGAATAATTTGTGTTCCTTCGTTGTCAGGAAGATGGAAGAAGGAGAGCTGTCAGCAGAAATGAGGAGAACGGTCCTGAGGTTACACAGCCTAAATGTCATAGAATCATAGAATCATAGAACGACCAGGTTGGAAGAGACCCACTGGATCATCGAGTCCAACCACTCCTATCAAACACTAAACCATGTCCCTCAGCACCTCGTCCACCCGTGCCTTAAACACCTCCAGGGAAGGTGACTCAACCCCCTCCCTGGGCAGCCTCTGCCAGTGCCCAATGACCCTTTCTGTGAAGAATTTTTTCCTAATGTCCAGCCTAAACCTCCCCTGGCGGAGCTTGAGGCCATTCCCTCTTGTCCTGTCCCCTGTCACCTGGGAGAAGAGGCCAGCACCCTCCTCCACAACCTCCTTTCAGGTAGTTGGAGAGAGCAATGAGGTCTCCCCTCAGCCTCCTCTTCTCCAGGCTAAACACCCCCAGCTCTCTCAGCCGTTCCTCATAAGGCCTGTTCTCCAGCCCCTTCACCAGCTTCGTTGCTCTTCTCTGGACTCGCTCCAGAGCCTCAACATCCTTCTTGTGGTGAGGGGCCCAGAACTGAACACAGGATTCGAGGAGCGGTCTCACCAGTGCCGAGTCCAGAGGGAGAAGAACCTCCCTGGACCTGCTGGTCACACCGTTTCTGATCCAAGCCAAGATGCCATTAGCCTTCTTGGCCAATGTCAACAGAGATGCAATGCTGAGGACTGAAGCTTCACAAAATAGACATCAGCATGCCTCTCTTTGTTTCAGCCTCAAAGTTGTTAAGTGGGTCGTTGTCATGCCTTCTCTGTCAAGATGTAAAATTGTCATATTGAAGGCTAATGTAACGTGTCAATTTATTTTATAAGAGTACTGTGTAGGTTTCTAATGTGATATAGATGTTAAGTAATATGAGAAGAAAGGCATTACTATAACACAAAGATAGAAATTTTCTGGCATATTAGTACCTTCTATGTTATAATAAGAAACCATACAGCAGTTGAGAAGTGTGTATCAAATCGGCAAACCTTGAGCTTTAGTTTTATCCAGTTTGCAAAATTTGTTTCCATCTGATTTTTTTTCTGTATTATATTTGCTGCCATTCAGCACAATAGTTCAGCACACTAACTGGTCCGTTGCCTTTGATAGCATGGCTTTATCATTTCAAAGAAGCAGACAAAGCTTACAATGGGTGAACTAGCTTTGTTATCATGTCTTAAACTGTTTTCAGCCTAAAAAATTAAAGTGACTATATAGCCAAATGAGTACAATGCTCTGCTTTTCCTGCTTGGTTTTTGTTTGCTTTTTATGACTTTTCCTTTGTATAAATGTTTCTCATGTCAGACAGTTAGCAGATTAAATTATAACATAAAATTATTTTATATTGACTCTTTCTCTGAATAGTAGTTTCTTTATGGAAGAAAGTTTATCTGATCTGACATGCAGCAAAGCCATTTTCTAGGCTCCAGTTTTCTGATAGGCTACAAGTACGTGTGGATCCGCTTTGACTTTTGGACTTAGAGATGTAGAAAGTGAAGCACCTGTTTAAGTAATTTGCTAAATCAGGGCCACAATGAACTGAAACATCAAAAAATTATGTAAATACAGGTTTATAGCTTAGCAGAGTGAGCACACTGAATGCATAACTGAACAAAGAATTTATTGAGTGAATCTCAACTCTTTTTGTGTCTGCTTCTGGAATAGCTGTGACCATATCCTGCTCTTTTTTATTTGAATATAGTCAATGACTACCTTTAACAGATTAATTTTTATTCTCTGTTTTGATTGTTTAACATTTGAGATTTATTGCTTGATGGGATACCTATTGGACGGACTGGAGAGATTCCCATTGGCTTCAAAGGACAATGAATTGTGCCCGGAGCTCTGGTACAGCAAAGCATTTGGACACATGTTTAAACATTGAAGCTTTCAATGGGAGCTGTGCACATGTTTAAGATAAAGCATGTGCTATGGGCTTTGTTGCATAGGAAAGCACTTCAGCACATTCTTAAATGCTTTGCAGAACTGGCACTACTACAACCTCTGCTGTTAGTTACATTTTTATTTTTATGTGAAAAAAAGCACTAGAAGTTACTGTTACTTTATGGTAAAAATATATTTAGCTTTGAAGCAGTACATTCACCTCTTTTTTGTTTGTAATAAAGTTTAGATGCACTATGGTCTATTTATGAAAAGCAGAATTTAACTCTATCTTAATAGGAAAAGAACAGATTTTTTTTCTGCCCTTTATCAGCAGTTTCAGTTTGGCACTTGTTTAAGGTGTTATTAATGTGTACACTTGAAAGAGGCTAGGGCCCTCAATAGTTCTCTGTTATGAAATGTCCCTTTTATTATGTAACAACTTCTGCCTTCTATTCACCATCCGCTTTTAGTGGTCTCCCTGTTATCATTTCAAATACGTTTCAAGGAATGAAGCAGGAGCAAGAATGTTCAAAGAAATGTCATTCTCTCATGTCATTCTCAAAATGTGTGTATTTTCATTAAGATTTTCTTAGCTCTCCCTTCTCACACACCTTTCCTTATGAAAGTGAGAAGAATGTGCCTCTGCCAACTATTTATCCTTCATTAGAACTAAATATAAGATGCTAAGGCTTTAAATTTTGCTTCTTTTTCTCACCTTGGAGAACTGAGTCTTTAGCACGTGAGAGGAACATATTATGCATCGACATCTCACTGGCAGACAGAAGCTACACAAAGTGCTCAGGAGTCCGAGGCTCAAGAAGCTCATGTTTTTTCACAAATGAAGTACACAAAGAGAAAGCTTCTGCTAGGAAATGGGCTTGGTCATGTTCTCCACTTACAAAATCTCTGAGAGAAATCCTATGAAATTTCAGAACAGCAAACCTGTACTACTCACGAAGGGGCTTCTTTTTGAGATTCACTGAAGTGAATAGTGAAAATGTTAAACCAGTTCCAAACTGGCTTGGGTGCATTTAACAGTTTTAACTATGCTTAAGCTGCAAATAAGATAACAATGATATTAACCAAAGTTATAATGCATTTATTGTGTTACCCAAACGTATGGATGCAATTCCCATTGATGCATCCAGCCTAACTCTGACAGCTCTGCAGTCTGATGGAGTTAGAGCCTCAGTTTACCCAGCATCCTGGCAAAATGCTCTGGCATGGTCCCAGCTAAGAACCCACTATGCTTCTGTCAGTAGCTAAGTTAACTCATTAAGAAGCTGGCTTGGATATAATTATCCTGAATACAAATACAAATTTGGGTTGTGGAAGGGCATAACCTTGAGAAGACCCCCACACAAAGTTACAGTACGTAATGACACTGATAACAAAGTTACATCAGATCTAAAATCTAAAAAAGACAGAGACCTAATGATAGCCCAAAACTAAATATGCAAAGATAAGATTCACAAAAACACTAAGGAGTAGGAAAGATAGGACATCACATAGGTACTCTCAGGTTTGCAGCTACTTCGAGGTTCGACTTTATGTAAAGTTTCTTCAAAACATGATATTTTGTTAGAAAATACTCATTTCTTTGGTTACTGTTCCACCACAAAACTTTAGGGCTTCTTCCTCTTTCATCAACAAAATGCAAAGACAACACCAATTTTAACAAATTAAAGAATATTAATAAGTAAATCCCTGTTTCTCACAGATACTTACTGAGGAGAAGTTATGAAAATGTGATGTTATTTAAATTGTCTTTTATTTTCCTACCTCTAGTTTTTACTCTGTCTCAGATTGCCTGAAACTTTTTTGCCTAGGTGACTAAAAAGCATCTCCTCTAGAAACACTTCCTGACTCAAATGAAAGATTTCCCAACTAGTGAGGACCCCAGTGCTTAAGTCCTGACAGCATTTACATTCAGTTTTACAGCCTGTGGGTTTCACTCTTTGCATACTGTAGTGCAGTAAACATGAGCTCGTGCCATCTCCTGAATCTCTGGCTACTTTCTGCACAGTGTGAACAATCCTTGAAACCACCACTGCTAAGAATTCCTGGGATGCTTTTTCTGCTTCTGTGTTGAAAGCATTGCCAGTTTAGACTTGAGACAGAAGACACTCTCAGTAAAAAAATTTGAAGACAAAATAAATAAAAAAGAAAAAGTGGAAAGGAGTCAAAAAGGCAATTATTTGTAATTGAAAAAACTATTGATTTTCCATTTGATACATAGTCTAAATTATTCCTCAAGAAAAGTAGCAATGCATCTTTAAACAGATTTATTGGTCCTGCTGTAAAAAAGTGGCTTATTTAACTTCAATTCCATCACATTTTTCTGTTTTCACATGATACAGAGACAGAACAGAAGTGCAGACACTGGAAAGCGTGTTTGATTTGGGGATCAAAAAGGTTTCAGTTCCTGGAGGGCTCCAGGACTCTTCTATAGCTTTCATTTTTTATTCTCACTTGCCAGTTTGCAGGTCCCCAGCTCCCCATCCCACTTGTCCATTTGTCTGAAGAAACAGCCTGCTCTGCTCCACACCTCCAAGCTCAACACTCAATGGAAGGCAACGTTTGTGCCTGCAGAGGAGTTCGCCACAAGACACACACGTTTTCTGCTTGAACATGTCTAAGGTGCACTCAGAACTCAAGGCAAAGAAGTCCTTCAAACCAAATCCAAGATTACAGTATTGCAGTAGAATAATAACGCATTGTCAGGACCTCTTACTGATACCTGTCTACCAACCTGCTCCTTCTGCAGGTTTGTTTTTTTTCCTGGCATTCCTAATAGTTCATCTGTGAAGGTAGTCCATAAACTAATGTTCTGCAAAAGCAAAGTTAATGGCAGAATTATTGCGTGTTATAGCATAAAAAAAAAGCTGCAAAATGGCTATGATTTTTTCCAAAGTATAACCATATGTCTGGCTGGCTAGTTGGATGTGTAGATGGCAGAAGAAAAACTCTGCAGAGTTGAATTGCCAGTGAAACTCAGACAGACTCTGTTCTGTGCCTCAGGTTCATATTAACCTGTGTTTTCTAATGTGCAAGTCACAGAAGTTTATATGCAGAAGGAAATTTCATCATGTTCCTGTACTCCCAGCACTGTCTCCTTCTCCCACTATTTCCTGAGTCTGTTCTCTGGAGTCTGAGGATATAGGTGCTTTCACTCTTCATCTTTGGTAGGAATATGAACTTGTGTCGCTGTCTTTTATTCAGGACATACGTGCATAAATACTGTAGGACCTTAATACCTCCAAAATGTCAATCTCTTTTTGATTAAAGATGCTTTCAGGATGTTTTAGGGGAGGTCTGATAAACACTCAACCAACTCACAGTGATCTAGTCCTTTTTTTCCCCAGAAAACCAACAAAAAAGCTAGAGTCTTCATCGTTGGAAATGCTGTCTCTTGTACATATATGCTACAGTGCTATGGAAAGTCTAAATACAACTGCTATGATCTTTACCAGTCTCTTGAAAGAGGAAAAGCAAATATGTGTGTACATAACTCTCTTTGAAATAATGTCTTTGTGCTAGGATTTCAATCATGTACGAATACTGTGATAAACACAGATGAGGTCACAAATACTTGTTCTGGGAGATTAAAACCATATCGTAAAGCTATATCTCTGATATCCCGGTGATATCCCTGTGGGGTATAATATAATGTACAAAACACAGTGACAACCAGGGACTTAAAATGTCTTAAGACTATATACCCAAAAGCTGGTTCCAGACAGTTATTGTGATGATAACAGGTAAATACATACACATGCATACGTGCATGCATGAGCAGCAGTGATGTGCTATTATGTGTCAGCTATTGCATTGGGACCCTTGGACAAGACAGAGGGTACAAGCACCAGTATTGGAGCCGAGAAGATGGGAAGAAGACTATTTATTTATTATTGTAAGGGCCCATGACAATATCACCACGTAAAACACAGGACAACATTAGCAGTTCCACGTTTTCTCTCTCCGATACAGAAGGAACTGCATGCGCACTTGCACTCTCTTAACACATATGGAAAGTGGAGGGCATAGAAAGAATAACTCTCTAGAAGGCTATAGGCAAAAAAAAAGTGTTCCAAAAAGGGAAAGCAACTGGCCCATTGGTTTATCACCACTAAGTGAGAGAAATATCAGGCAGAGGATGTGATATGACTTAAAATGGTTTGGAGATTTGATCCTGTATAAAAGTATCCTTCTTGCTGAAGAATACTAATAGAAACTCTACACCACCTCACTCCAAGAAGGAGCAAGAGAGAAGTCAGGCTAAAAATCACCTGTGGTCTCCCTTTTGGCTTCATGTGGATTGTGTTTCTTGCGTGCTGAACTTGCCAAGATTTCAGAAAAGGTCACAATTTATCCTCTGTTTCACTTTTCTAAGCTATATCAAGCAACTCTCGCACACCAAGGAGGGTCTGACCCAGATTTCCTCCCTTTCTTCTTAGCTCCTTGTCTGTACCTATCGAGTATCTGCTCCTGAGGCCAACTTTCCGAGCCTCATCGTCTCCCTCTCATGTGCCAAAACAATCTTATTGCTTTCAGGTCTTTCCCTCCCTTTGATCTCTCCTTCTCTATGGACATATTGCCCTTCTCTTTCTTTTCTCCCAGATCCACATTTCTCCTTTCCTGTAGATCCTCCAGGTTGATTTCTCCGTTATTCACATCCTTATATTCCCTCAGGTTTTCCCTTTTTAGACTCAAGAACCACGTTTCTGTTACAAAGTCTTCCATTAGTGAGAGTGGGGGAGGGAATGGTAGGAAGGTCTGCAGCTTTTCCAAATGTTGTGTTGTTGTGAATACTTCCCTTATTGTGCCTGTCTAAAATTTAGTTTATACAGGTGGCAGAATTGAAATGTGCCATCTCATAATTAGTCCCACATGCACTGCAGGCAATTTATCATCAAAAAAAATCAGCAGTCACCATTTGATTCATTGAATACCAGAGATTATCAGAAAATTGAGCAGAGGGAAAGGAGAACAGGATAGAGCACTTCAGCTTTTGAAAATTCCTCTTTTTTCCTTCTTTTTTTTTTTCCTTTTTTTCCCCACAAAAGTATAATTTTCCCTGAAAACTAGTGAACAGCCCAAATGACCCCATAATGAGTGGATTCACAGGAAAACTACTGTCTTGGCCTTTACAACCTTTCTTTACTTTTGAATTTGTTATATTGGACTTCCTTGTATAGTTAATAAACTGCCTCAATAACAGCAATCAGAGCAAACATGCTATTTCACAAGTGAAGAGGGTGGGTTTTTTTAGCTGAACACTGTTGCTGCTCCTTTTTGGTGATGGCAAGACAAGTTGTTATGCCTCTATTGTGCAAGAAAATGGGCACAGCAAACTCTAGGCAATCATTTGTACATGTACACATACACACATCACATTCAAGTACTTCCATTCTCAAGTATAGCCAGAGGTATCAAATGCCCCAGGCCAAAAGAGAGGTGGAAACAACTCCCTGCATGATAGCTGCGGACAATTACAGTATTATTTACTGCCAGTCCTCACTGCATCACTGATTATTTTGATGGAGAAATCCAGTAATTAATGGAAAACCAGGATTGTGCCAAGCTCTGAGGAAGTGCTGAAATCCAAGCATGATGTAATCAGGGTACAGAGGAAAAATGCATCTGCATAGTGTTTGAGACAGCAGTTGCCCCATGGTCCTGCATGAGGGCATGTCTGCCTCTACCCTACATTAAGGAAAATGTGGAGATACATGAGGTCTGACACAAAAAACCCAAGACTGTGCCTGCAACTCTTTTTTTTTTTCCATTATATTAAGAAAATCTTAGTTCCCATCTGAGTTGACACACAGCTGCATATGATGATGCCAAGATTCAAGGCAATTCCACAGATCATTTTCTGAAAGGCTGCTGAGGATCTCCATTGGTGCTGCTTTCACGTCTTCTACCAATAAAAAAGGTGTCCTTTTGAGCACCAACTTGATCTTTGATATCTCTTCACCATAAGCCTCAGTCAATAATTGAAAACTTCTCATCACAGATTTCTTCAGTTTCATGAGAAATTTGATGTTAACTTGCTGTTCACTCCTGCACACCAACATTTTCTGACTGAGGGAAAGAAGACTACTGTATTTGAAGACATGCCTAGCTCTTTGTCTCTCCCCTCTCACTCTTGATTGCCTTATATTATCCTCCTGCAAAGCTATGCAGGAATTCTTGGTGATAAGGGACTCCCCTGCCCTATACCATGAAACTAAGCACCAGAGGGTATAACTCCCAGTGTGGTCTACAGCAGACAAAAACACATAAGATCACTGTTGTTTCTTTGAGCTTCTAACTACACACGAGTTTCAGAAATGAAGCAGTGGGTAAAACAAGAAACTTTTCTCTTTTGGTCTCCCAAGGACTTCTTAGCGTTTCTTATTCTGTACTTCAGCAGCTGCTCTCTTTCCTAACCCACCCCCTTGTACTGAGACACTGCTAAAAAAATCACAGGCCAACCACTAAAATTTTTCCACCATATATTACAAACTGATCATTATAGTCTATGAGTCAAACCATGTTTACTTTTTAAACAAATGATGTGTCAATAAGAAGAATGGACTAAAGTTAACTTCTATTATCATAGACATGCCTGGAGATGAAGAGTGTTTGATCTATTGCTACTTATTCAGGGCAACTTTCCCTTGCAAGAAAAGCTTGTATTGCTGTGTTCTCTATACCTTCCACTTCCTTTTTATCAATGTTCCTTTTGTTTTAAAGGCTCCTCAGTTAAATTAATATAGTGATCAAAATCAGAGAACTGAGTTCAGGCTGGGCTTAGATAATAAATCTAGAGTTGCCTGGAAGAAAAACTACACAGCTAGAATGCTGCCTTTGAAGTAAAATTTCACAACAGGCAGGTAGGTGAAGGTCATGTTATTTTAGCCACAATATAGCATGACCTCAGTTATCATTTTAAAATAGTGGAATGTGGTATTACTGCACCGTCAAACATCAGCTCTATTATACACTCATCAGAAGCCATTATGTTCTCCATGTTCTGCTAATTAACTTGAAATACCAAATACAAACAAAACAAAACATATCACGCTCTGGACAGTGGAAGTCATCTCTGTCAGTCCCAGACTGCACTCATCGTATGAAGGTCTTGCATGCACCTGAACACAGGACATGGCAAACACGAGATCACACAAAAGGTAAATGCAAAATTACTTGACTCATTTCTGTTTCATTAAAACACGTCCTTCAGAGTCAACATGAAAATATTAGCCCTTCCTTACCTCTTCATTGAAATAGATTAGTGGTCATTAGCTGTACATATGCTTGAATTTAATCTCAGTTTACAGCAAAGTGGTATTATAAATAATTAAGAGCATGCACCAAACAGACAAGGCAAATAAACAGCAGTCCTTTTCACAGAATCATAGAATAACCAGGTTGGAAGAGACCCACCGCATCATCGAGTCCAACCATTGCTATCAAACACTAACCCATGTCCCTCAGCACCTCGTCCACCCGTCCCTTAAACCCCTCCAGGGAAAGTGACTCAACCCCCTCCCTGGGCGGCCTGTTCCAGTGCCCAATGA
This sequence comes from Phaenicophaeus curvirostris, assembly GCF_032191515.1. Lineage (NCBI taxonomy): Eukaryota > Metazoa > Chordata > Aves > Cuculiformes > Cuculidae > Phaenicophaeus > Phaenicophaeus curvirostris. Next base: position 5,084,005 of record NC_091394.1, on the reverse strand, counting down.
CCCTTTGTGTGGAAAATTTTTTCCTAATGTCCAGCCTGAACCTCCCCTGGCAGAGCTTGAGGCCATTCCCTCTTGTCCTGTCCCCTGTCAGGACAAGATACTTTCAGATACTTTAAGACTGGTATTTTTCTCTGTTCACTTAAGCCCTGACTTTTCTTCTGGAGACAAATGAGGCACTCAGAAACACACAAGCCTGTGCTGTTCTGGAGAGTGAAGGCAGAGTCAGCATGTCCATGCTGCAAAGGAAGATCAGCTGATCATCACACTTCCCAGTTGTTGTCCCTGTCTCTTCAACCTTTCCAAGTAGTCCTACCACTGCAGAGAGCAGGGAGGTCTTGAGCAATATCCATACTTCTCCCCATATGGAGACAGGCCAGATAACCTTGCTTAAGAGCATGGGTAGGATCTTGCTAATAAGGCACACAGAGATCTGGCTCACACTGAGGTTTCTTACTCCAGCACGTGGCTCACAAAAGGATGTTCACAGCACCTAGGTTATGGTGGGTGCCCAAGGAGGGTCTCTTGTCCACTGTAATGGCCCTTGTTGTAACCAAACAGTAGTAAACTGGAAGGCATTTGAGAAACGTCTCATTTTTTTCCAGCTTCGTAACCTCTATATAACAATCTATAAAATGCCACTAAACAAATGGCATAATCAGAGAAGCCCCCGGCTCCCAGCTGCATCTAGCAGATCACAAAGATTGTAGAGGTGGGTGGCTTCCCTGCTGTTTTCACACCAGCACTGGTGGGCTGTTAGCACAGAAAGCAACAGTACTTCACCAATGTCATCACTTAACAATATAATATGACAGCATCTATAGAACTGATTAGCATAAATCAACATAATACCCACTTTGCAGCATTAATATTGAAAACTTTCATCTTCAGGTAGTGGTAGGGGGACATAATTTACGAGGAATTGTAACAATCTTCTTGAAGTGCTTTCATATGACATAGTATGTTTGCACAGAAGGGGCATGTGAAACTGTACACACACACATATGTATTTTAATAATGAGTATAATACTGTAGCTATGCTGTTAGTTTCAAGCATTCTCCTAACAATAACATGCCAATTTTATTCTGATCTTTTCTTAGACTGTGAGAAAAGAGAAATTTCCAAGAGCTACTATGTGGGAAGGGCTGGAAGGAAAGGAGGGGTCTATTCATTTTTATTTCAAAGCACATCAGCACGTCTGTCTGTGCTCAAAGGGTCATCATGCATAGAGTCACGTAAATAAAGATGCTAAAAAAAAATAACTTCAGGTTACTCAGAGTCAGCCCCCTAGGTTTGAATTACAGATAAACACATTTCAAAGTGCAAACTTTGGAAATAAGGTACAGGGGAGAACAACCTTACATGGCACTTCCATCAATTCTGATAGATCAGTTTCAATTTTCAGTGTAATAATTCAAAGGTCTTGTGGCTTTCTGAGCTCTCCTTTCCTCTTGTTCATTCTTTGTCCATCCCTCTAGTGCTCTATGCATGCTCTCAACACTACCAGATTGAAACCTGAAAGCTTTAACACATCAAAGTGCATTTTCAAGAGCTCTTCCAAGTTCTTCACTTTTAGGAAGCATTTTCTAGAACTAGAGATCTCTTTGGGGTTAAGATGGCAAGCACATTTAGAAGCATTTGTAATTTGGAGTACAAATAAAGGAAAACTGCTGTACAGTACGCAAGAGTAATTCTCCTCCTGTCCTAAGGGAAAAGTCTGTAAATACTCTAGGCTCTACAGCATGTGTGGATGGGCAAAGTCTCTCTTTCCTTCACTAGCAATGATGACAGGGAAAACCTGAGAAAGATCATCAAGAGTAGTACGCTAGTCACTCTCCACTCCACTTTTTTCCTATTTCCTGGTGCCTGAGGAAGCAGAGAGCTTACCATGGGCCTTGCTTGCCACCACATGGCATTATGCCTCTGCACTTACCCTTTCAACCACATTAATGCCAATAATGCAACAATCTTTTTCTTTCATAAAGGTCTTAACCTGGCTTGTGCATTAATTTAGTTTGCCAAGTTATTTCTGCGCCTATAAAAACACAGACTAGGCACCTCTACAAGCACAGACAGATTCTATTTATGCTGATCTAAAAGAGTTCTGAGCTCACAGTTGCAGGTCCTTTATAGTCTTGGCCAGTTACTACACATTTTCTAGGGGCCAGAGGTGAACAAGTTGATTCCAGGAAGAACCTATCTATGTCTTCCTTAGCCTGAAGTCCATTATTTCCTATTTAATAGCCTCACTTCCCTCTTGCTGCTTCCAGCCAATCTCATAGTAATTCTTGACTGATGAAAACAAGCAATGTTGATGTATCTCCAAACACTGCTGCTGTGATATGTCTAAGCCATTTCAGTTACCATTGCAGTGAGTGCTGAGAATATGTAGTGTTGTTCTGAAGCTGTATTCACAAGCTTTCTTTGGACAGTTTGGTGAAATTTGCTCTGAAAACACTGGTAGTTTTGTCCAAGTGAAGCCTGGAGGATTAGGGCGTATGTGGTACTCCAATAATAACACCAAAGTAAGCAGTATTATTAAGGACCGGTTTAATTTTTGGATGTATCATATAACACCCTGCAAAAGTAGCAGAAGGTCAAGGAAAACATACATTATTTAATTTGGGTTGGAGCCAAAGTGGTGGTGATTTTGAAGACCAAACTTCCCAACCTAAATGGAACTTCCTTTATTCAGCCCTTCCAACTTCATCAAAACTTTCCACTCTCTCTACCTTCGGCCCTCTCTTTCTCAGCAAACACATTACAGTCTCAGAGGGTCCTTCCCTCTTCCTTTTTCTTTCTTTACTAGTCAGATGAGGAATACTCTTAACTACTTTATAAGTCACATTCAGTTTCCATTCTGCCCTCTGCTGCATCTTAGCAGCTCCAGGATTGTCAAAGTAGCAGCAATAACACAAAAATCTCATCTTAGAAATCAGTGTCATAGATGGGAATGGTTGGATTCAATGATCCGGTGGGTCCTTTCCAACCTAGTGATTCTATGAGTCTTCTTTTTGGATAACGTTATCCCTCCTTTCTTGAGCAATAGGATGGTGATTTCACATCAAAGGTAACCATGACAGCATCATGGCAGACATATTAGTTTGGTAGGTGGGTTATAGGAGATGTTCAGAGCAGTATGCTAACTAAAGTTACTACCCACACGCTCAAAAACCCCTCTGTTTCTGCTGTTAAAAAGGTACATCTAAGATTTGCTAAGCCTGAGTGAACATGATCAATAATTTACATATTACTGGATAAAAAGTAAAGAAAATGAAAATAATAGCTTTGGTTCCAGGACAGACGTAGCTGTCCCATGAAAGTAAATATATTAAAACATTCCTGCTATATTTTATGACTGCCTATAAATATCAAAATAGGTTTATAAGTTGAAAGGGAACATGCCAATTCTAAAATTGCACTTCAGCTTATGCAGTTAAATCTCCCACCTTACAACATTCTGCAGGCAGTTGCTCTCCTGCTCAGGAGGCAAACCACACATTTGCCTTTCCAATATCTGTGGTAAAAAGATCACTCAAGAACTGCAGGTCTGCCAAAACACATTCAAAGACAGTGGGGTAAGTGGAGTCATCACAGGCAGTAGGGGTAACGTGACCTCTTTTGGGTAGATTAGGGGAGGAATTAAATGAAGCAATTAGCTACATAAGAGCGCCATGACATTGGTGTCTTATTCTGCTTTCCTTGGCACTCTGGGCTTCTTTTTCTATGTTTTCACCTGACCAGCATCCTCAGAAGAAGGTGTTGGCTCTCTCTGTCCTCTGCTGGAGAAACAGGTCAGTATGGAGAAAGGTGGCCTTGCATCTTTTACTGAACTGACCATATGTCTCTGGCAACAGAAGTTAGGTTGCATCCAACAAGCGAACACATTGTAAAACTAGATTAGAAAAGCAATGCCTTCATCAGGTGTGAAGTGTGCTTTAACTGAAACCTCTTGACCTAAACTTTACTAGTACCACAAACACTTGGCAGTGTGATCTGTTTGTTGGCCTCTTCCCAACTGCAGTAAACTGGAGTTTCTGTAACCCCAATGACCGTATAGGACTCAAGGGTGGTTTTATTAAACATTTCTGTGAAATGTTCTGTGAATTTCCTGAGGCTTCCCTTGGAGGCCAAGAGGAAGCTGGCTTGCAAGATTTTTCCAGATCTTTCTTTGTCATGAAATCTGGTTATCATAAAGACATCAATAAAATGGGAAGGAAAAGGTTTGATGAGCTTCTGCTCTTTCCTGCCTTACTTTGATAGTATTTTATACTTATACTTTACTTTGATAGTATTTTCCTTAGGGCTATGGTTTCTGGACAATATGCAAGCCAAGGATGGCTGAACCTGTACAGTCTTATTCTTACATTGTCCAGAAATCATTCAGTTGGCTTCAAGAGATCTTACTGAGATGGCATACATAAAGCCATGGCAGAATTATATTGTCATCCGTGGATCCAAGTTTTTATTCCAAGAGAGGCACACCTTGATCCCTAAAGTTTCTCCTAATCCTAAAGAACAAGATCTGAAAAAATTATAAGGAATAAAATTTCCTAAAGCCCATGTTGACAGTACTTTGGTAGTCAATGAGAAAACATGAGAGGGAAGCACACAGCTAGTGAGCATCTGATGGAACAGGTCATCCTTTAGTTTTCCTGACCACTTTCTTAGATATTGTTTGGACTGATGGTATGGCAGAGAGTCACTGCCTCCTGGTACAGTCGATAGGTCCTTCCACCTAAGAAGATCAAATCCCTTCTAGCCCCAGTGAATGACTCCTGGCATGGTGGTGAATTAAGGTATCAGACCTCTGTAGGAGGGTGATGCAGATTTGCTGAAGGAAATCAGGTCACCTCTTAGGAACCACTGCATTGCTAGTGGGAGCAGCCCTGACTCATTTTCTGCCAGGTCACAGGGCCAAGCACCGCAGCCATGCCAGGAAAAACTCCTGAGCAGCTTTTCCCCAAACCCAGACTAAGAGAAAGAACAACAAACAAAAAACAGGCAGCGGTTTCCCTCAGACATTATAAGACAAATATTTCTATGGATAGTACTTCTGCAGCTTACTTTGCTTGCCTTTTCTCTTTTTTTTGTTTTGTTTTTAACATTTCCAATGCTCCTTGTGCACCAGAGCTTTATTTAAGACTCTTGGCTGGGAGCCCCTGGGAGAATTCCCAGTCCCCTGGGTGGATTCCTGGTCCCTGTACATCACAGTATTACAAGTGTGGCCTCCTGTCTTGCCAGGACTTTAAAGGGCTCATCTGGCCTGTTACCATAGATTGCACTGGATAGTTGCAATTCAACTCCCCCTCACCAAATTACACAGGCCTTAATTCCCAGTCTTAAACTGTACCCAAAGCTATTCTATGATATTCTCTTCACAGACAAAGAAAAATATTTAATTTAAACACAAAGCTTCCCCTGCTCCATAACATTTATGCATAGACTGCATTACTGCCATTATATTCTGAAACACAGCTATTTCACAAAAGAAAAAAAAACATCTTTTTTATAACTGCTTTGCTCCCCACTTTTTTCTTTTCCTTTTATGTTCTGTGTACCATCAGGGGCCAACTTTATTTCAGTATTGACTTGGATTTTGATGAATATGCTTCTAGTTCATTTATTCTTTATTTGTGCAAAAACTAGGCAGTATTTTTTGCATAGTTTCCCACTTCCTTTTTGATTAAACTGTTACATTTGATTTTCCAGAAATAAAGCAGTACAGAGATAGAAAGAGTGAGAAAAATACATCAGCCTTGATTCCCTCCTGACTCCCAGCTCTGTAATCTCTAACCCAAAAGCTCACCTTAACTCACTGGAAATAAGTGTCCAAAGGGAGCTGTCAGAGAGGAAGCTCTTCAGGAGGTGACTATCCAAAGTGCTAACCACAGAAGGATAAGGCCTTTTCCACCTAAAATTAACTGAACTGCTAAACAAAACCGCTAAACCTCCTATAATAATAATAGACGATCCAAGTCACTACTTCAAAATGAAATTGCTATAACCAGTATCAAAGGTCAACGGTCCCTCAAACTTCAATGTCATTATTTAGCATGTCAGGAAAAATCCAGTCCATACAAACTCACTGGATAGGCTGTACTCTGTTTTTCCTTTGCACATAACTTTCCAAATTTCTCTTCTTTGGGGCTGAGGGATTCCCTATTCTTTTTTTTTCAGCTTAGGCAAAAAGTTCTCCAAGCAAAAAATAGCTCCCCCTCCAATACATAGGGTATGCATATTAAAAAACTTCATTTTTGTTGTGTGCCCCCAATAGGATTTGGCAGTAAACTAAGATCAGGACAGCACTACATCAGCCTGCAATGGGAACAAGGTTTCACCAGTGCCACATGCTAGGGGAAAGAAATTTACTCTTGTTTATTTGAGCATTCCCATGGGACATGACTGAAACATCACGGGGAGAGGGAACCAGTTGACATTATTATAATTAAGATCATTCAGTGTAACCCTGAAAATTCAACCTGATCCTACAAATCTCATCCACTTTCATTCATTCTTCTGTGCTCTCTTTAGTGACCTGTCCAGCCTACAGCCAGTGTGGGTTGCAAGTGGTGACTCTTTTGACTGGCCACCAGTTCCCAAGCTGCTAACTTTTCGTTAAAAATACCAACAGCAACAGCAAGAGAAACATTAATTTTCACAGAATGACCGGAGGAAAAAGAAAAAGTAGACGGTGAACATTTTTTTTTTTTCCCTAGAGCAGAAAGCTTCAGGCCAGATGAAGTGAGTCACAGGCCATCCTTTTGGTCTTTTGGCAAGGGAATGACAGACGTTATAAACAGATCCTGCATGTTGCTCGCTATTGCAGGTCACTCCTCCCTTTGCCTGCATCTGTCCAAGGAGGAATCTCATTACCCTTCTACCCCTGAAGAGGTGGGGTGAGTCGGGTGAGCAGGGTGGCCGCTTCCAACCGCAGCCCCCAGTATGACACACAGCCAGCTCACTCCACATTGAGATCACAACCGAGGTCTGGCTGTGGGCTCCTCTCAGATACCCAGGAGCTCCCCCTTCTCCCCTCTAGGTCAAGAAACAGCTGGGTTGCTGCAGTGGGAGCTGGGCTGAGTACAAGCCAAGGAACCCTGCTGAGAAGCAGGGTAGACGGCTGAAGCCTTGCCCTGAGGAGCACAGTCTAACTCTGAGTTACAGCAAGGTGCAGAAATCGTGGCTAAACAAGAGGTAGTGCATTCCTGAAAGCCCCAGAGCGGACTGGTGGCCAGGATGAGAGCCTAGTCTCCCTCAACAATGTGCCTTGCAATGTCAGCCTTCATCCTTTTTAAGCTCGTTCTGCCCTACTCAAGAACCAGAAGTGGCATTTGTGCCTTAGATTAGACCGTGAAAGGCCTCCAGGTCTCCAAGCTATCAGCTGCCATCAATTGTGTGTGCTCTCCTTCAGGTCCCTCACGGTGCTCCTGCGTCCCAGGGACACCAGCCTGCTCACTTTGCAAACCAACAACCTGCACAGTGCTGCCCGGCTGCCTGCTGGTGGGGTAGCCTGCCCCTCTGCCAGAAAAGTCACCAGGAACTTACGATAGAAAGTGATGGCAAATTTATTTATTTTCTCAGTAAACAAGCAGAGTGGTAGCTAAAAGTCACCAGTGCAGAAATGGAGTGGAAGGGGCCAAGTATCCACTGGTGCTCGGGCATGATTCACATCAGGTTTTCACTTCCCACCCCCTGATGGACAGTTCATATGCAAATGTTTGCTAACAGACTTATGTGCGTTGCCTGGTGCACAGCAAGCAGAGCAACAATAGGAGTTAATAATGCTGCTGCTGCAGCATCTGGACATTCGCTTGGCCAGGACTCACCCCCTTGTCAGATGAAGCTATTTTAGTTCACTAAAGTGGAAATAACTGAAACGTGTACCACCAAAACTAATATAGCCATAAAGAAGGTTTGTTTGAGACTGTGACTGACTACCAAGGCAGTCAATGCTAAGGTCTATTTGAATAGTGGTTTCTAGGAATCTGATTTCATCCATAGATTCATAGGAAGATCTAACACTACCACGGGGACAATAAAGCATTTACAACCTGTCTGCTAAACGTACAAGGCACTTGTATATTAAGTCATGAGGAAGTCAGCTATCCAGTCATTATGTAAAGCTTTCTAAAAGACAGTAACATACATTTAGACACTGTTCTAAAATGGGACATCAAGAGAAAATATTTTTGCAGCAGCTTTCCTTGCTATTGCCAGCCTCTCTCCTTGTGAAGGGAACCGTGTTTACAGGACCAGGGCTTAGAAAAGTAAGCTTGAATAGCAGTGTCAAAGGGTAATTGGCACAAAAGAGATCCCTACATTTGGAACAAGAGGAATTAAGTTTTCTTAAGCACATTGGGACCGCAGAGGGCTTGTTGCTGATAGACCCACAAGCAGTAATATTACCAGGTTCAAACCAAGGGTCATAGCATGCAGAGAGACAACAGTTCCTTAGAGCAATGAGAGCAGGGTCATGACTCCTGTGTGCAACTGATTGATCAGAGCTCAGATCTGTGAGAAGCGGGGGAAAAAAAATGTGTAGCTCACAGCCTTCATTTACCCTTGGCTTTGAAAGTTTTGCATTGAGACAGTGATCACCTTGCATTTTTGCTTTTCAGTTACCGCCTAAGAGTCAGTGAAAGAATTTGAAATTAGACATGGCCATGGGATTTTATCAGCTGGATGCATAGTGTGCAGGTTACATACGAGGTAAGGTTTTGTAGATGTTGGTAGCTTTTCTTCTCAAGGGCTCATATTTGGAGACTGTCCCCTAGTTTCTATACAGCAGGACAGAAGCTTGAAGCCTTGAAAAATGACAGCAAACTGTGCATGACCATGCTACACACTCAATTCTGAGTTTATGTGCATTAGAGCCACAAGTAGAAAAGTGCATCTGAGTCACATTTCCACCGTATTGATCTTGAACCTCAACTCCGAGAATGGATTTGAGGAATAATTAGGACAACCTGAGTGACAACAGGACTTAGTGTGCTCTGGATGATACCTTCTACCATAGATTTCCAGAGTGCCCTTTGCTGCTTTTCTAATCTCAACCCTCCATACAAACTGCTTTATTTCTTTTGTAGCCTCCTGCCTCTTTGTCACCTGAGAGGATTTTGTTTTATGAGGTATACTCAGTTCCCTCTTTAAAGGTTCATTTATATTTCTGATGACAGTGGAAAATAATCAGTCTCAGGCTTTAAGGAGTCCATTGCTCCAACACACAACCCTAAATAAGCATACTTCACTGCTGGAAACATCTAGGAAGTCATTCTGGATCTTCTGAGTCACTTCCAGCTGTGCTGTGTGATGTCCAAAGGACATCCCATGGATTCCTGACCAGGTTTATACAAGAAGAAGAAACTTCCCTGTAAATTCTGAATAAGCCCAGGGGTAGAGCCTTGGTAGTTTGGGCAGGTGCTACAGGAATACAGCAATCAAAAAAAAGCTTATAGCTGTGTACTCTCCTACCAAGCCTCAGTGCCTGGATTCAAGGAGCTCCCTGTAGAACTGCACACAGACTGGATTAGTCTGCACACAGACTAATACAACTAGCCCCACTGAACTCAACAGAAGTTCCGCGATTTACTTCAGTCAAGCTAGGATTTCACCTAATATGTCTTTTCCAACTCTAATATTTGTGATCCTGAACAAATTACTAAATTGCCAATGGGATCTGCCAACCATCACAGTCTCTTGATTTGTCAAGTACTCTATTTGTATTCACCACATCTCTTGTTGTGTAAAGGATTCCAGTAATAAGCTATTAAAGACATTTAATGTTACCAATTTAAAACTGAAAAACAGAAACTATCGAGGTGGTGAAGTTGCCAAAAGAGACATCAGGCCCTATGGTAGAATATCTGATTCATCAACTCCTATATGTGCAAAGCCTGTAGATTGGATAATTATAGCTCCATCAGTGAATAGTGTGTTTATTGGACCCAAATTTGGTGCAGTAGTAGAAGCAGAATAGAAACAAACGTTATCAAAATTTTTCACAGAGGGATTGCTGTGGTTCAAAAGGCTGGTAAATGTGGACAAATAAGGATGGCTTATTAAAAATCAGTTTTTGTGAGTCATGCACCCCTTTTCGATGCAGCTACCTAATGGCTACAATGCAATATGGTGCAGTAATATTGCATAGCAATTAAGGCATAGAAGAGGACTCTGTTATACCAGTTACTTAACAAAGCTCAAAAGCCCAGCTTGGCAGTTAGTCGAATAGAGATACTGCTTTCTACTAGTTTCACTGAAGCAAGGTTTGACAAAAAAGGAGCATCTCAAATGTAACTTATTAATAGCATCATAGAATACCAGATTGAAAGGGACCTTGAGGATTATCTGGTCCAACATTTTGCCACTTATTCTTGCTAAGTCATTAATGGTAGAGAAAATACAGATAGCTAGGTGGTTAATCTAGTCTGTTATCAATTGTCTGTGCATGTTAATGCTTTTTGTACACGTAGAATCATAGAATCACCAGGTTGGAAAAGACCCATCGGATCATCGAGTCCAACCATTCCTGTCTACATGTAGATAAACAAGTTATAGATGTTTAAAAAATTATGAAAAAGGAGATAATAGCCCAACACTAGAAGTGGCTGCAATGAATTGCCTTTCAGCTACAGGTCTTTGTGGGAACACTGAAGTATACGGAATAAATGTTAAGGAGAGGGTTGTAGTCCCACTTGTCCAATAAGTGGACAGTGCAGCAAGTAATTGTTAAATAAATGTATTGTGAGAAGCTTAAATAGACAACTGACCAAAAATCCAAGTAAATGCTTCTTCCTGTAGGCCAAAGTGCAGAAGTAGCCAACAATGAAGATTTTCTGAAAATGTAAAACTACTGAAGTTTACCCTTTTTTATGGTTCTTGCAGGTTCCGGCTACAATTAATATGCAGCAAGCTCCACTAGTTTGCCTCACCTACATCATTGGTGCAATCCCAGTGAAAGGTTTCTTGTATTTGGTTCTCACTGTCTGTCATTCTCAGTTCAGATCAAGACTTCAATATACCTGATTGTTAGTGGACTGCTCTGACAATAATTTTCTCTTGTTTTATTTTTTTTTGTTTAAATATTTTTTGAATTCTCAGCAAACTGAAAGGCAAAGGCAAGCATTGCTTTATGTCAAATTCATTGTCTAGCATGATTCAAAATGTTAATCTTCTTTGGGATTTTTTTCCTGCATATCTTTTTTTTTTTAATAAAAATGAAGTACATTTTTGGAGAAAGGCATCCACTTAAGCAATATTGAGACACTTTAATTTGGGCAGGGATCAGATGACTCCAGGGGTACCTTCAGTCTATTAGTCTGTAATTCAAAATGTCAAAAAAATCTTTCAAAAGTCATTCAAACTGATACAGTGAATTGATAGAAATACGTCATTTTTCTGTTTAACTAAATCTATATTTTTCAGGATGAAAAATTGACTGCAAATTTTCTTCCAGCTGTAATTGAAGTTTTTCTCTGAAAACATTCATAGAACTACACTTTTGATTTTGCTCCTTCAGGAAATAACCTGTTTGCAAGTCAATTTATCAAAATTACACTTTCCAATACAGAAAATACTACAGTATTTCAGATAGCACTCTTGTACCATTTTTAAAAGCAGTGGAATTAGGGAGACAAGAAGAGAAAGAAAAGATGGCAATATATTTTAAAGCTTCTTTAAGTCTTTGGAAGCACGTTCTTCAGCAGAGCTCTGTTTTCAGCACTAAATGAATCTGGTTTAGTTTTTTCTACGGGTCAAATAAGTTCAGATAAACGTCAAGAAGTAGGTTATATCTCACTGTTTAACAAAACACGAAAAGCATCCAAAACCTATTAACACACAATAATATGTTGCCATTAAGCTTTTGAATAGTTTAATTGTTTTTAAGAAGAGAAAAAGACCTCTCTATGCTTAATGCATCTTATGTCTCAATAGAGTTTTCACTGTTTTTAATGGTGGCTTCTCAGAAGTCAGAAAACAATCTTTTACCCTACATGTTGACACGTTTCATTTAATAAAAATAGATGTATTTGGAATAGTTTATGTGGCAATGCAGCCAAAACAGATTCTTTTGTTTATTTAATTACTTGATGTTTGGACAGTGCTTTGCAAGCATAATATGCTATTATTTTTAGTATTGTTTTTGCATACAGAATTATCAGCAAGATATGGATAAAATGTTCTCAGCTTTGCCAGCAATTTTCTTGATTAATTTCTTTGTATAAAGCAGTAGAGGGAGCTCATACATTATTTTTGGCATGTCAAACAAAAATGATAAATTACACGTGCACACACATGTGCATGCACACGCATGTCCAGGTGACAGAGCCCCATATGTGTATGTACATACGCAGCCAGCTCTGGGACAAACTGCACAGCTACAGTGGCTGTGGCTGCATTAGTCATGCAGCCCAATAGGAGCAGAGATGTACAGCAAAAAAGTTGAGAGTGAGCACTTCATGTCGACAACACACATCTTTAAGAGCAGTCTTGCGCACTAGCTGCAGCCTGGTCCCATAGGCTGAGCTGCCCATTCTTGGCTTAAGCACGTTTAGCAGGCTTCTAGGGTGTTTTTTCCAGCTGAACATTCCCCAGGAGGAATCCACCTGGTGTGTTCTGATATATATCTCTGGGATGCAAAGTGGAGCTCAGCTGGTGAGGGTGGTGGGGAGGCACATGGCAACAACATACGCTTGGTCCAAACCACGTCGCCACTGATAAAGCTGTAGTAGAAACTTCTAGGTACCTGGACTGAGATGATTTTCAGGTGCATTGGTAATTAGATAGATGACTTCAATTTAGGCAATTTTGTTCTGCAGAAGAGGCTCTTTAGGCACCTACGTGCTTTCTAAAAATTTTCTCCTCAATCTCTCTAAATTTTGCAGATGTTTAATGCTGGAGGTGCACCAAGAAAGAAGTACTGAAGTCACTTATAGGACTGGATAAACTTCTTGTTTGTGTCCTATTGAAGAAGTTCTTGAGAATGCAGGCCTTCAGCTGGCCCCCTGAAATCTGTAAACCTCACGTGTATGGATGGTTTAACAGACTTTTGCCTCAGCAACTCCTAGCCCTTCCTGAACAGCACAAATACAATCGTTACCTCCTTTAAGAGTATATTGTATATATATTCACTTCTTCACTCGCGTGAAAGTCGAAGAGGAAGAAACTGGTAGTCAATAACTGTGCTTTGGCAAAGGGCATTTAAGAAGGGATTAGTCCAAAGGACTATCCTGGATCTTCCCATACACTGATGAGCAATGTTGAGGTACAAGACTGGAAGCAATGGAAAAACTGGCCTGCTGATACCTTTTGCTTCCAGGATGGATGGAGATACTGTGAACTTTGCACCAGGACTTGATGCAGAAAAGGGAGTGAAAAAGCCCAGCACAGGGAGGGAGACTGGAGATGTGTTGGGAGGCGTGGGAATAGTGGAACAGGGTACCAGGCAGGAAGATGAAACAACAAATTGCACATTGTGGTTAGAGAAAAATCCACCTTCGGGGTGGGGATTGGGGCAAAAATAATAGACTGCAGGATAATTACTTGTCATATCCAAACCAGCTGGCCAAATTCAGAGTAAAATGCTCATAAACCATCATTTTGAGAGAGGGAAAGCCACATTGTTTTTATTTGTCTGTAGAGCAATATGCGTCACTGTATAAATAGTAACTAATAATAATAACATGTGCTGCAGCATTTCTGTGATATTTTTCAATAATTACTGTTGTAAAGGAGTTTAGTATGAAGTAAAACATCTCTATAAGGGAAAAGATTGCTATCTCTTTCCCTCTGATATTTGTGTAACTGCATTAAAAACATGCAGATACATCAAGTAAAAAAAATAAAAAGTTATTCCTAGTTGAAGCCTAAGATCTCAGGCTGAACACCTTGAAAAATCTCTCAGCTACATTGTTCTTTCATAAGTTATGAGGATTTTTATTTCCTTTTAACAGCAGTAAATCGTCAAATAAAAGAGGCCTATATATTGCACATACCATTGTGAGACATTCTCATGATGTAACATCAGAATGAACTATTTTTTAACCTAATATGCAACAATTTAGCAGCATTAGAAGAACATAAAACAGATAAAAGTATAGCTTTTACAGCCATTCATCAATGGCCTTTTTTTGAAGAGTACAGATACCTCCTCAGGCTAAGCATGCATCTCTCTATTTCACATAAATACACAAAGTGACAGGGCTTCCAGTCAAAATAAACATTTGCTCAGTGTATACCTGATTTCCACCCATTTCATTCAACAGGAAAGATACTGAGGTTAACAAACACACTAATCTCTCATCTGCTCTAGGGATGAGGATATGCTGTATCCACGAAGCTGTGATTGAGTGTGTTGATAGTTTGTTTTTCTCCGGGACTTCTGTGCCTTTGTATTGGTACCATTTAAAAAACAGACAAACAAACAAGCCTTAAGGTGGATCCAGCCAAATTTACTTTCAGTTTATAGAAAATAAGAGCATCTCAAGGCAGAGAGGACAATGTCTTAGGTTTAGTAACAGTGCAAAGAGCGAGAAGGATTGCTGAGGAAAGCGTGATTTGGGGAAAAATGCAGCAGAAGGTGACATAAATATGGTATCATTGTGCAAGAAAAAAATATACACATAGTACTGAACAACATAAATTGTCCATAACTTTCAAGAGTCTGAGGTACCCAAATCTCAGCAGATTTGAGAAAATCAGTGTTACCTAGACCAGAAAGTCTGCCACCTTGGTGTGTTTCTTCAGCAGTTCAGTAGCTGGAAGGAGAAGGGGGGATGAACGCAGCTCTCTTACCTTTTGGGGCAGCGCTCATCAACATCACTGCACCTATCGCCCTTGTCAAACACAAGCTGAAAGGATCTAATGGGTCACCTCTCAATTCCACACTTGGCTTGCCAGGGCTATAATCTGATGTTCCGCCAAGTGAAATGTATAGTTTGGACACATTGTTTGGTGGTCTTATACTAGGATTTCATGGCACTGTACTGAAGAAAAAGAAGATTGAGGTATTTTAATGGTCATGATACTAGTCAAACCTGATTAACAGATTATTTTCCACTGACATCACTTCTTCATTCTATTTACAAGCTAAATAGCACAGCCACTCAATTGATAAATGCTCATTTTCCTCCATCTTAATTAACTAAATATTCTTTTACTTAAACAAAACCTCATTTTTCCATTGACACAGTAATAGATCCATTAGCAGGGTCTATCTGAGACCAGGGATCTTTTATTTATGAGGACAAGTCCAAACGGTTACTATTTTTTAATGTTTTTATTTTCCTTGATACTGTACACCATGTAATGGCTTTGGTCCAAACAGTAATCACACAATGGGTGCTGTTTCTTCTTTCTTGACCTATCACACTCCACATAATTTAATCCATTGTTTTGGATGTTGCTGATGATTTATTGTACGAAAAATGTAAATGATCTGGATGGCAGATGTTTTATATTTTCTGACCATTCATTTTCAGTGGGAATGTAATTAAAATTTATGAAGTGTATCTGCTGAATTGCATTGGCAATTGATGATCTCCTCCAGTGCTGTCTGTCTGGAGAAGATGAGTGATTGTGGACAGTGAGATGTGTTGACAAGGGCAGAAACAGACGTGATGTTACTGTCATGAGTGAGGCTACCTGCAAAAAGGCTGTCTTTTTTTCCTTCCTTTTTTCCCACAGGAAGAAGGTGGCAACCAGAGCTGTCTTTCTTCTTGCAAAGACAGAGTACAAAGCCTCTGTATGCTCCTGAAAGCTGTCACTCTTTGCAAATGCAGCCTCTGTCTCTCTCAGCAACGGGCATCTGGAAACCATGATATCACTTACAAAAACCCATGTCAACGATATTAATTAAATTCCTGATGGCCACCCAGAGAAGCTAATGAGTGTAAATTTCACAATGTCCCAACTCATAAGGCAGCACACTTAACCTTTTCAGCATTGATATCATTCCTCCAGGAGGGAAGTAAAGTGGTGAGCTGCTTGCTAAAGGAGTGGAGAAAAGAAGGATAGGGAAAGAAGGAGATGCCTGGTCTGCTGTGGTTTGAAATAGAAATGGACTGGAACCAGATCTGCCAGATTTAGACATCCCACAGGCCTGAAATAGAACAGGAAGGGTTGTTTGCAGAACTGAGATCTCAGGTAGCATTTTGAACAGAGCCTTCATCACGATGAGGCTGAGTGGATCTCCTCACCTCAGTCCCTTCCAGATTCATGTGCAGGTCCCATAGCTCTGGTCTTAACCTCTGTGAGCTCTGCTTACTGGACTTTGACTTCCCCCTGCTCTGACATAGCATACGTCTTACGCTTCCGAGTATTGTGGAAAAGAGAATATATAATTGCTGCGATGTTATCACAATGGTCCCTCTACACTGTAATTGCACAAAACAGCTTGGATTAGTATGTAGTGAATAATGTAAGTGCTATAGGACCAACAATAAGAACTGGGGAACTTCTGACACCCATCCTTATTATCAGGGATTTTGATCACTTGAATATTTAAAGTGCTTTCCTAATCCACAAAATTCATTAAGTATATCTAGCATTAGATGTTAATAAAAATACCTTCACCCTTAAGTCATACAGCCACCTCATTACCAGAGGCTGGTAAATGAGGATTTTATTCCAAAACCAAACCCCAAAGGTTGTTTGTCACAAATGCCATAGCCCCAGTCCCAGTGTGGTCAATAACATCATTTCTAATGAGTTCTGCCAGGAAAGGTTGGGTCTGAATGAAAATGGTTGTGGTTATCAGCTGATGAGCCCTTGTGCCCGAGTCAGAAGGCATCCTGACAGTCATTTCAAAAGCAAGCATCCCAAGCTCAAGAACTAATCCATGCTTCAGGCCCAGTGGTGATTGTGACATTTAAAAGTATATGATTCAAAATAGACAAAGGTTTGAAATGGCAGGTGCAGCAGATGGTCAAGGTCCTGTTACACAAAGGCATTTTTGATTTATCCATTTATGCTCCCAGCTCCTTTTCTCCTGTGTGTCTTTGCGACAGGCAACTGCGGCAGAAGAGAAGAAAGAAGGAGGTAGCAATGGGGACACAAGGTCTGGTTAGGAAAAACCCGAGGAGAAAAACCAATTTTCTTGGCAGACTTCATTCTACAAGAGGCTTAGTAAACACTGTAGAGCTCTGGGGGTCAGGTAAGGTTAAGTTTTTCATTTGGCTTCATTGCTGTCTTACTGAGTGCCTCAGTTTACTTATCTGTAACGTTAGGTAACATCCCTTACCTGGCTTTGTATGCCAAAACTTCATTCATTAATACTGATGTCAAAGAGGGCATTCAGCACCTCACAGGAGGCCCAGTGCACCTCCATTAGTTAGCCATAAATCATGGGAAACAACACTTTGAAGTGTCAGAAAGATTTAATGTGGGATACAGAACAGAAGGGGAATGTGATGAACTGAGCCCCAAGCCCCAAATAAGGAATTTAAAATGCACCTTCCCCTTAAAAGTGTCAGCAAATGAAGAAAAAGAAGAGTGGGGGAGCCCCAAAGGCAGCAATTTTGAATGCTTTAGTTTTCTCTATTGACTTTAATTAAGCTCACCCAGGATTGCAGGCCTGTCACTTGGGGAACCTTTCCATAAAGAAAAAAGGAGTTTGCTCCCCAGGTGGGTTTTCCCAAGTTTCTCAGGCTCTTACCACAATATATGCCTGGCATCCATGACAGGGTCGTCAAAAATAATAGCTAAGGAATTCACTGTCTGTCATTCCAAAATAATTATGTATGGGGCTTTACTTGCACTTGAGATGGGTTATATATTTCATTGAGAAAATCCATGTACTTAAATATGTATTTATATGTATGCATGTGATATATGGATATTGCACAGATTAACAGGCAAATGAAGGATATGGAGAACTGAAGTTTGCATACAAGCATGTGAACCATGTCAAGAAAGGGGGTGGAGAGAACTGTCATTCCAAGGTTTGTTAATTACAAAACGCAGTAATGTTTTATTAGCCATTTATCAGTAACGAATCACCTACTTGGATGTAAAGTTCAGGCTTACAGATGCACCATGGAAATTGTCCCTTAAATATGATCCAAGTTTTGAGGGTCAGGCACCGCGAGAATAACTGCATATTCCTCTTAGCTGGCTAGAAGGGACTAACGATGCCTCAGCGTTATGCTTGTGTCCTTACATGCAATAGCTTTTGGGTGCTTGCAAAGACAAAATAGTGTGGGGGAATAAAAAGAAGAGCTTGCAAGCAGAAGGGGAGGAGGCAGTATACTCAGTGGTATTCTTCAGGTGCACAGTTTGAATAAAAATGCAAAACAGGATGCTCCCATTCAGTAAATATTATCATTTTTATTCACTCATTAATTAAGTTGCTTAATTGCTGCTGTCAAAAGACTCTTGAGTTTGTGACTGGAGTTGTTGCAGTGTTTTGATAGTAGCTGAAGAAGGAAAAAGGCAGTATCACTTGGCTTACTCTTTACCTGATAATGAGGCAGCAGTGGTTATAGGACATCATAGTAAAGCTGCAGAATTTACACATGGAAAAAGATAGATATTTCCAGGAAAAAGAGGAAAGGGGAAGGTCAGCTCTGTGAAATTCATTGCATGTTATTTCACTGGTGCGATTGATGCACCATAGTTTGTGAGATATCATTTCACTCATTACTTCATAAAAATCTGTTTTATGCAAAATATATCCCCTGTTTTAATCTAACATCCTCACAAGGGTGAAGAAATGGAAATGGTTTCAAGCCACACCAACCAACACCATTACAAATATATTTTTCTAGATCTGTCTCTAAGGGATTATGGTTTAGGAACCCTCTCTTCCAGGATGCTAGATTGGCAAATAGTCAATGCTTATAGCATATAATGCGTATATTTCTGAGACACTATATATTCACATCAGGATGATGATCAGTCACCCAAGGATGATGACCAGATCCTCAAGACATTCTTAGAATCAATGTTCACTTTACTGTAGACATCTCACATCACAGTATCACAGTGATGAAGCACTGTGGTCATGATGCATGAAGGTACCTATGCAAATGCCCAATGTGAAAATGTGACTGATCCTGCTAATGGTGGCCAAGACCAACACCAACCAGTTATTGATTCTCATTAAACAGACCAAATGGAAGACAGCTTTCAAAACAGGTTGTTGAGAGTGAGCTCTGGTACATCCAGAGTTGGGTCATTACACGTGTGTCTGTGCCTGTAAGGAGGACTAGAGATGTTCTGTATTATGCTTACCTCCCAGCTGGATCATGAGTCACAGAAGGAAAGACTTTCACATATAGGCAACTACCCAGAAAAATCTGAGCAAAGAGAGATTAGGGCTAGCATGATTGAGGTAGTATGTAGCCACCAATTTTACCTTATGGCTGAGAAAGAAACGTGCAGCTAAACCCTCAGTTCTAAAGTCAAGCCTGAAGTTAATTCTATATGCTCATTCTCTGCTGTTAATGTCTACCCTCTTCTGCTGAGAAGAGACTATGCTTTGCACTGAATTGTGCAATCATTTTGTGATGTACACGAAGTTTCTCCAGAAGAGAAGAAAATCTAGTATACTATTGTGAACATCTCATCTCTGAAACTGTACCTCAGTTTTCTGAGTTTAAAGCCTACTGGCCTATGACATCACACAGCCTTAGCTGTTGATTTCCTACAATGCTTACAGGTACCTTGGAAAAAACCAGCAACATAATTGCATGACTTATAGGCACTTGCACTCATTGCCTTTAATTCTGCCAGAATTAAAGGAAAAAACAAAACTGCTATGGAATATCTACAAAAAAAAAAAGTCTTCAGATATTTCAGACTTCCAAGTTATTCAGCCAAAAATGTCATAAAACACACTCATTCATA
Source organism: Phaenicophaeus curvirostris (assembly GCF_032191515.1). Taxonomy (NCBI): domain Eukaryota; kingdom Metazoa; phylum Chordata; class Aves; order Cuculiformes; family Cuculidae; genus Phaenicophaeus; species Phaenicophaeus curvirostris. Next base: position 5,064,162 of record NC_091394.1, on the reverse strand, counting down.
TTATTAGATTTTATGGGTCGGCATAGGCTCTTTAAAATCTGTAGACCTAGGAAACGCAAGGGTGCTGACTGATGAGCTGGGACAGCTTTACCTAGGGACAGGCTGAAAAGGTTGGCAGCTTCAGCTGTCTACCCTGCTCCCAGTGTCCAGATGTCTAAGCTGCTTGTCAATCAGCTCCCAAAGCACTGCAGTTTACAGGGCAGACTTTTCTCTGCAACCATCACCCATTTTGGTTTGCCTTAAAATGCTTCACTGTAAATGCAAGCTGGTTTCTGTGGAGAATGGCACAGGAAAGAGGCACCTCCAACACCTGTCCCCATACAGGCTGTCCCCACTAGTCAGAGTCTTAAGGTACTTAAATATTCTCTATATTCCTCACTGTGCTCTTATAAAAACAGCCAAAACACAGAAACACGCATTTCATTGCAATATAAATTTAAAGTATGCACAAATTGCTTTTCCATACAATCAGTCCCCAGAATTGAGCACTCTCTGGTGTTAGCAAGAACATCCTACTTTCCTGTTGGAGCACCTGAGCACTCATCTTGCCAGTCCAGAACACACCATGCTGAGGCTGCACCCTCACATCACTCTCAATATACCTCCTGCCCCAGTTCGTGAATCATAGAATAACCAGGTTGGAAGAGACCCACCGGATCATCGAGTCCAACCATTCCCATCAAAGACTAAACCATGTCCCTTAGCACCTCATCCACCCGTCCCTTAAACACCTCCAGGGAAGATGAATCAACCCCCTCCCTGGGCAGCCTCTGCCAGTGCCCAATGACCCTTTCTGTGAAGAATTTTTTTCCTAATGTCCAGCCTGAACCTCCCCTGGTGGAGCTTGAGGCCATTCCCTCTTGTCCTGTCCCCTGTCACTTGGGAGAAGAGCCCAGCTCCCTCCTCTCCACAACCTCCTTTCAGGTAGTTGGAGAGAGCAATGAGGTCTCCCCTCAGCCTCCTCTTCTCCAGGCTAAACACCCCCAGCTCTCTCAGCCGTTCCTCATAAGGCCTGTTCTCCAGCCCCTCACCAGCTTTGTTGCTCTTCTCTGGACTCTCTCCAGAACCTCGACATCCTTCAAATGCAGCAGTGAACTTTTTCTTTGCCTTTCTTCCTTTGACCTTCCTGATATCTCTTGTTCAGCTTTATTTTGCTTCTTTTCTCCTGTTTAGTAGCTCCTTCATCCAACCCTGGAAAGCAGAAACTACTAGCATCACTGTGAAAGGACAATGGTTTCTAGAAGAAAACACTGCTTCTTAGCTCTCCCCAGCAGAGTTTCTCAGGTGTATGCTGAAGCTTATTTAGGCTTCTCATTGTCTCCAGTGACGGGCAGTTAAATTATAGCCTGATAAAAGGAGAAATGAGCCAAAGGGAGGGACCTAAATTTAACTACAAGAGAAAGCAGGTGATGTAAGTTCTTAATATAAGTTTTCAAACAGCCACCTGGACCTAAGTAACTCCTGAAGTAATTCCCTGATATAACAGCAGTAGGCTCTGCTTAAAGACAGTGTAATAAATTGCTGGAGCTCATTATTCCCTTAGGACCCAGCAGGCGAGTACATTGAAAGATTCCTTGGGAGAAAAAAAAAAATAAAAGGGAAAAATCACAAAGATTCAGCTGCTGTCCTTCAGCTTCTTTTTCCTTAGTGTGTCCTCCAGTACACCATATTCAGACCAAAAGACTTGGAAACCGGAACCGGCGCCCTCTGCCTCCTTTGTCACTTGTCCCCAGGACATCAGCACAATCCCCCATCCTGGCTGTGGCTTCCAGAGGCGTCAAGCAAAGGCCATCTCTCACCCTGCCAAAACAGAGTGGGCATCCCCATCCCAACACCAGGCAAGGCTCCAGAGTGACTCCACAGTTTTCCTTTGGTCTGTGCTGCGAGGGGTGGGCAGAGACCAGCAATGGGATCTGCTGGGAGCCAGGACTTGCTCATTGATCCGGTGGGTCTCTTCCAACCTGGTTATTCTATGATTCTATGATTGCTTCATTCACCCCAGCTCTCCTGGGAAGGAGAGGTGGTGCCATAGCTGCAAGGCTTCCTTGTGAAATCCTAGCAAAGTTTGCACACTCCTCACGCCACCTGTTGCTAACAGTGGCAACAAGAGGGAACGAGGGTTTTCTGGAGGGTTATCTTTTTGGTCACTTAAAGTTTTGCTCAGACAGACTCATTCAAGTTGTACTGTGGAGCAGGAAAAAGACTGCACTCAGGTGCTGGTTTTGCAGCAGATTTTAGCAGCAATAACATATTTCTCTTTAAAGGGGCTTCAGAACAAATACTTTGAAAATTTTAAAATATATATATTTTGTTATATGTTTTTATAAAAAAAGTAGTGAGAAATAAAAGTGATTATTTTATCTTCCAACTGAACCATGATGGATCAAAGCAAGAAAGTATGTATCTCAGAACTGACACATCCCTAAAAATTTCATGATTGTTGCTATTTGATGTGACACGTCACAGAATTTTATGTCAAGCTGAAGAAAATGTGACAACTTATATGTAGTATTTTCAGAAACAGAATTTAAGTGCAGTATTGAGAAGTGTATCTGCAGGGTTTTTAAACTCCGGTTGTTCCCAGACTTACGAAAAGCAACCCCATATGCTTTAAACTTCTGCACCCCATTAATTAAAGTCAGAGCTTGAATGTAATACTGAAAATAATTGGCTGGATTAGAAAAGGCTGTGGGTGAGCTGAGAAGTTACCATTGCACAAATATTAATAAATCACTTTTCCTGTAATTAGCAGGAAAAAAATAGTGCAATGTGGTGAGCTAGCGGTTGTTTTGCAAAAGTATGTTGGCTAGAGCCTGTCATCCTTCTTCCTTTCCCTTTCCACACATACATCCTCCCAAACCAAGATACAGCTGCTGATGCCATACGTAAGAGAGAGATCAGCAAGGGCAAACCAGGATCTTGAAAAGGTTGGTAGAAAATGAGGAAATAAGCCAAATGACTGAGGCTGCTAATAGGTGATTAATATTATGCCATTGTTACCAGAAATTGAATAGTTCCATTTCAATCTTTATTCTGGTTCTTGAAAGGTGCAATTTTATAGTGATGTTAAGCAGTGAGGGAGAATGCCAAGTACCCTTCATTCTTTGCTCAGCACTTTCCTCAATGTGGAGAGAAAGAATTGTAAAGAGCTCTAAGCCTTCCCCTAATCCAAGGAGAGATCCAACATTTGCATGTTTCCAAAGTAGAGTCAATAAATAAGATTGATGTTTTACAAAACAAAAATAATGTTCTCATTTAAAAGCATTACTAAGAATGCTAGCTAATTGTTTTCTTTCGGCAAGCAAGTAAATAGCTATACAGTTTTCTTGCTTGAGCACACACAAACTATCCAAGGTGCAAAATAATCATAGCTTTCCTGATTCAACAGATTTCCCAGAGGTAGATTCTGACATGCTCTTCTCCTGGACAGTTTTTCCATCTTCCCTTAGCGTACAATCATTCTGCTTCCTAGGTACAAGTCTTTTATGCTCAGGAGCTCACCTTTCTGTTTCCAGCAACATCTCCTGCCTCTAGATTGCCTCTTGTCCCTTTTGTGTATGTCCAAGGTTCTCCTCAACTTTTCTAAACAACCTTTGCTGTTCTGTTTTACTCACTCTTGGGGAAGCTTCCTGAAAGACAAAATCTCCTGCAAGTGGATTTTGACGTTAAATTCTTGGTAAGAAATGAAGTTTCAGGTTGTTTTCCATTTTTTTTTTTTTAAAGAAAAAAAAAAGAAGAAGAAGGATCACTTCAAAGCACTCAAGCTTTTAGACGTTCATATACTCACTCTAGATATCCACCGATCTCTTTGGTTCCTAAGCCACAATATAATGAACTTCTGCTGCCCTATATCTCTGCCCTTTTGCACACACACGTTCTACTGACTTCAAAGGGAGCTGTGCATGCACAACAGTGACATGTAAAATCTCCTCAATCCTTTAATCTTCTGAGAATTTACTATTTATTACTATCTCAAATAAAAGCTTTTCTTTCTTAAGAATAATCTAAGAATATTGGCCATCTCTCCATGAAAGCACTTAGGCACATGGTAAACTTTAGGTAAATATATAGTCCTATACACATCCCGTAAGATAAATTAACTTTTGAGTAGAAAGTGCTGCTTACAAGTTTAACAGTAGGCAGGTGTTAAGCACTTACGGAATCAGGACCATAGGTGAGAAATTCCTTCATCAGCGATACCAGTCAGATCACAGCAAGTAGAACAACTTCTTAACCCTCACTTCACAGAAACCTAGGGTAATAATTGCCGGCGTTTATAATGATTTTATCCTGCTTCTGAATGTCTTGGGTTTGTGCATCGCAGTCGTTGGGGGCAAACTTGAGTCAGCTCTGCGTTCTTCCTCCGAAGGAGGAATGAAGGGTGATGTGGATGCTGCACACGACAGGCTGTGCCTGCAGCAGTGCAGGGACATGCTGTCCTGCAGAGGGGACCTGCGGGAAAGTGACAGTCCATCCACTGATATTTTTGCATGGCCAAAGGTCAACCTAGTTCACAGGGAGGTCAATGGCAAAAATCCCATCAACTTCAGCTACATTCTTTTCTTTGGAGTGACCCCTCACTCTCACAGTTGTCTTTACAGCACTCATTACACCCTAGATATCCTATAATTGCCACAATTATTATTCTTGCTTATTCTACAGTTTTTATTGGCATCACCAAACAATGAAAACCAAACAAATACTGATATGTATTCATAACTGATTCAAGAATATCTTGGGGGTGAGATTCTGGGACTGGAAAGTTTTTCTATACACAGAACGTTTTTGCGCAGCAGAGAAAGAATAAAGAGAAATGATGCTGTTTATTTTGGTAATTCTGATAAGCTAAAATTCACCCTGCTCATCCCAGGAACAAACAGCTGGCAAACAGCTGACAACACAGATATCAAGTCAACTCCCACATATCTCACAATGTAGTATAATAAATATAGGTAATAAAGATATGACATGACAGGATGCACCTTTGATTGGGTGTGCTAAAAAAAAACAAACAACCCTACACCAAAGTATATGGAGAAGATTCCAAGAAGACTTCCTTTCTCTTTTAGCTTCTCTTGCTTTTCTTTCACAACATGGTTGCATGTTTGTGATTTTTCTGTAAATTATGGTTTCTATTTGAAACATTTTTCTTTAATTTCCATATTCCCAAAAAGTCATTTTACTATTTATGTGGTCAAATCCCTCCTAATGTGATTTGATGGCACATAAATAGTAATATGACTTTTTATGTTGTCTATTGCTTATGTAGAGTTTTCAGAAACCCTATATTATAGCCTTGTATTAAACCCTGATAATTTTCAGGGGTCGTCACTATAATATATGGCTGGAAGACTGCTATTGTGATGCTGTTGTCAGCCAAAAACCTTGCCTTCAAATGTGTGCCTAAACCATAGTATAACATAAATCAAAATATGTGTCTGCCTAGCTATATATCCATTCTGTGACTTTAAATGTTTTTATAATCACGGGTGCAGGACGGTACACTGGGGCCTTTTTACAACCAATGCTGGAAACAACTAAACATGAAAAAAAAATCTGCATGTTATAGTCCTATAGCAGAAATTACCTTCTTTGTACATTTTTAATAAGGGCGTAAGTTTATGTTGGATGGCAAACCTCATGCCACTGTACATAACTTTCTATCTCAGCTACTAATCTATAGACCCCTGAACAAAGCACCTGGCAAAACATTTACCCCTACACACGGTCTTTCTCACATACACACAAATAAGAGTTTCTGCATTAATTTATGATCACCTCCCTGGGATGGTTAAGCTACCTGATGCCAGGTGATAGACAATGCCAAGTGTCCATAGACATTTGGATGGAGGTGTTGGTTTAAAGGACCCTATCCATAGGGGTCAGACATTCAGACATTCCTTGTCCCTTTCGCATTTCCAAATCTCCTGTCAACTTGGTTTACGAACACCACCTAGCTCTGACCACCTCTTCAACCAACAGGTTCTGTTCATTTTATTTCAGATATTCCTGGACATCACAACGGTTCCACTTCATGCTTGTTTTAGAGCAGGAGCAAGGGGGAAAATACGAACACTGCAAATTGAATGCAGAGCTGTGGGTACTAACAAATCAGAACAATGTAGGTGTCCTAAGACACTTTTGAAACAAATCACCATTCTCTGCCAAAACAGACCCCTCTTGCAAAGAAATTCTGCATTGCTGAATATATGGAAAAATCTAGAGGACAATGCCCTCCATCCCAGCAGTAGTTAAGTTTTTATGAATCTGTCTATGGTCAAGTTTTGCATAGCTTTATAAAGCGTGGATCCTCCTCATACCACTAATTCCATCAAATCTGATCAAGCTAACTGTGGGAGTTAGGACTACAAACACAGGATCAGGAGTATAGCATGTGAAATCCTTGGAGATGAATGTGCGACATAGTTTGAAAATAGTATTTCTATTAATAATGAATACTCTCAATTTATATCAGATTTTGTAATATTTCTAGGCGCACTGTTGTTGTCCCAGATGCTCTCTTTCTGACTGATTTGGTTCCCTTTCACAAACAAGCATCCCCTGGTCACCATGGGGAAGGCACTTAAGGGAAAAGGGCAGTCAAAACTGCAAAACTAGGGAACTGACTGTAATAAAGTGCAGGGAAATTCCATGTAAATGTGGCTCTTAATTTCTTAGGCCTCTGCAACTTATCAGTACCTTTCAACAGGGCTAATGTCAGGTACTGTACAGCATTCCTTATTTTCAGAGAGCTGTTTCCTAAGGTCCAGATGATGTTATAAGTGGTATAACATGACTGAAAGTAGTTTTGCCAGATGTGATATCCCCTGTTGCAGCCTCAAATAGACTGAGAATGAGGAATGCATGCTCCATTAATTTCCATTGGAGTGAAGAATGTGTTACTCCTTTGCCATTCCCATACTAAGAAATCTTCACATAGTCACAGCTTTATTTTCTTTATTCTGGAAGTCATGTATTCCAGTATTCTCCTATATTTGCTTTTTTTTGAGGATGTTCACTGACTTTTTCCTTTATCACTTCTGCAACACATACGTGCAGTCCTGTCTACACACATCGATACAAATTATGTCCTCGGGGGAATATCTACAATGACCTGTTACTTTGGGTATTTCATAGCTGGTTTTCTCCTTCCAGTGATTAAACTCACAAATTTAGTTAATGTACAGAGCAGGTTTTGTGCATAAATCTACCCCCCATAATTGCTTTTAAAATGCTGGAACCACTTTCACATGCTGTCATCCATTTCTTAGGCGGTGGCCTCCTTCTTTTGTGCATTCAGTAAATCAAAATTTACATGACCATTTCCCACCAGACATTTGTGTAAGGTAAATCAGTTCTCTGTGTGGTCTTTTTAAACAGTATTTTTGGCGGATATGGAAAAAAGACATATACATAAATAAAAAGAAATTAATAGAAAAGCTCTTAAAGGATGGTAACTGCTGAATAGTCTCAGATATGTTGAAAGAGAGAAAAGCTTGTGACATGTCTCTCTCACATTGTTATACTGGTCATTACAAATCGTTCATCCTGCACCACCATTCTGAAGTGTTACTTTATTATTAAAAGTGTCAGTAACTTAGTCCTTTCTGAATTAACTCCTCTTCACCTCTAAATGACAAGAAAAAGGATATGTATCTATTTAGCCAGTCAGCAGAACTATGATAATTCACACTTTGCTAATCCTCATGCTATGCTGTTCACACACAGAAAATGGTGGTCTTTTTCTGTAAAGTTTAAACAGATCCCACATTACTACAATTTTACTGTGTAAGTATCTATTACAAAATGGTTTTGAGCGTACCCGAGACGTACATCTAGGTGAGAGCAAATTGTTTCCATACAAAAAAAAAAAAAGTAAGCACAGTCTGTTTTCTGTTGTCATCATTTCTAAAAGTTTCTTCACTTAGCACTTTGAAATTCAGTAACTGACCCTGGACTCCCTAATCCTTGATACAAAGAGGAATTTTCTACCATATTTATGCAAGTCTGCCAGAGATGTTACTCATTTTCAGTACTCAGTGGCTGCATCTCTTTGGGTAAGTGTGCTTCAAACATATCTAGCTTTTCTCACGAGAAGAATATAAAGGCCAGCTAGAGAGATTAACTCTCAGTTCATCTTAGGTACTCACTTCCGTCACAAAAATATATTAGTAGAAAGCTAGAAATGTAGCCCAGATCCTCAGCTGATGGAAGCTGATATACTTTCACTGATTTCATAAACTATGCTGGGTTATTTCAGAGGAGGATCTGTCACAATTCATCACTGCTTTGAAAATTGTATGGGGTGATAATCACAGAGAATATTGCTACATGTCTGACATATTGCACCAATATTGCTCAAACATGTTTTTTTCTTGTGTAGCAAGTTGCTTTGCAATGCATGAACAATACTAAAATTAGGATGATGCCAGTAATTTCCTGATTGCTATACTAAACTAATAGTCTGAAAGCCTGAGAGTGGGAGAAACAGGTAGAAAGCTCTTGGATTCATGAAAAGAAACAAACATGCTCTTAAAATAAAATGAAACCTTTTAAAAGCACAGATACGAAGCAGAGCTCAAGTTCACAGAGATTGCCCGGTGACTTACAAAACCACTGGAGTATTACCAGCATAACCAAGGTTAGAAGTGTCAGCTACTAAAAGTACTGTGAGGAATGAAGGAGCAGCAGAAGGCCATCCTCACCACTGTGAGCCACCTGAGAGCCAAGAGACCTGAGAGCCAAGCCTCCTCCTCAAACTCCTTTTCATCAGAGCATCCAGGTAACTCTTCAGGGCTTCCCAGCATTTCAGGTATGTTTTAAAAGTACTGAGTATGCTGGCTGCCCAGCCCAAGCATATGACAGGTTGTAATGAGATCTTCTTTGCAGAATCTCTTAACCACGCTAAGATAAAAAGGAGTGTAGAAGTCAAACTGATGGAGGTTATCCTTTGGAAATTCTTAGTGCCCTCTCTACTGCAACTGTAATTCTCCCCTTAGCTGCCCTTTCTTGCCTTCTCATTTGGCTCCAGCTACTGTCCCTTCCTATGCAGTGACATTATGACATATTTTTTAATTAAAACATGGTCTTCTCTTGTCCACATGTCCCTCTACCACCAGTGTCATCAGTGGTGTCCCCTTTCTTGTTCTGTTCATGATTGTGGCTAGTGCCTTCCTTCCTGGACCACCCCATGACCATGCTCCTCATTATCCTAGATCTTGCTGCTCTCCTTTCCCTTGTCGGGCACTGCTGTTTGCTTCCTCACTCAGAAAGTTCATCACATAGCAGAAAAATTACCTGCACAACAGAAGGAAGGGAGGTAATTACAGCACAGCTATGGACACCCAAGATAGACTTAGGAGGCTGAACGTGAGCTACAGTAGCAGTGAAACTGAAGTGCAAATCTCCCATTAGTTTTTCTGAAAAAATCACATTTGCTGCTAGGCTCTCCTTGATACTAGACATCTATGTCTTAGCTAGAAGGAAATAACATCCATGTACTAACTCACAGAGAGCTTGCAACCTTAAGTTTCTGACCAGGTGTATCCAAAGAGGAAGGATAGCAATCCAGAGTCAGGGGAGACATTTCTTGCTCCATCACAGTTTAGACTGCAAACAGTAGTAGTGTAGCTCCTCAGACTCTCATTTATAAAATATTGTGGGCCTGGGCATGTGGCAGAGCACATCAGCATGATTCAACTGCAATGGCATGCACAGGCTGCTAAGCTAGCCCTCAACAGATAAGTTAACATGGCAAGGTTGAAAAAAAGTGAGAGTATGTGAGAGAAAAAACTATGCAGACACCAAGGTCAGTGAAGAAGGAAAGGGGGGAGGTGTTCCGGCCACCAGAGCAGATTCCCTTGGAGCCCAGGTTGAAGACCATGGTGAGGCAGGCTGTCCCCTTGCAGCCCGTGGAGGTTAGCTGTGGAGCAGACATCCACCTACAGCCCATTGAGGACCCCACGCTGGAGTAGGTGGATGAGCCTGAAGCAGTCTGTGACCCAGTGGGAAGAGGTAGAGCAGTTAGGATTGAAGTTGAGCATGGGAAGAAGGGGAGGGAGAATGGTGTTTTAAGATTTGGAGTTTACTTCTCATTACTCTTCTCTGATGTGATTGGTAACAAATTAAATTAATTTCCCCAAGTCAAGTCTGATTTTCCCGTGGCTTTAATAGGTGAGTGATCTCCCTCTGCCCTTATCTCAACCTGTGAGCCCTTCATACTATTTTCTCTCCCTTGTCCAGCTGAGGAGGGCAAGTGATAGAGCAGGTTTAGTGGGCACCTGGTCTCCAGCCAGGGTCAACCCACCACTACTGTGGTTGATAATTTTGCACATTCATATGGTCCATAGATGCCACTGTACTTACACTGCACAGTGAAGAACTGAAGGATGTGAGGCACTCGCAGATTTTAGTTACAGAGACCTATAAAGAGCAGACATCGTTACTTCCTTTCCACCATCTCAACTCCTAAGCTCGTCTTTTACTGCACGCTATTTGACTTCTCAGTTTTATGAACTGCACTGAGCTGAATGAAGAGTTCAAAGCAAAAGGACTAATTTACCTCTTTCTGCTCACAGTGTATTTACAGATGGACTGTGGTTTCTTCCCCCTTATTAGTTATCTGAGTTTATCTGACAGAGCATTTTTTCATAAAACAGTTAATCAGGAGTATTCAAAAATGCAAGCCAAATTACTTTGCTAATACTGGCCACATAAGAAACATGTTATTTTCCTCTTTTGGTTGATTGGGCATACTCAGACACATCTCCACAGAAAATATTTATATCTACACCATTAACATTCTACTACTTCAACCTATTAGAGTTTTGATGCTGTACGCTATTTGTAGCTCTAATAATTTAAAAAACCCTCTTTGAAAAAATTATTTCAAAACATATATCTCCACAATAAATAACACAGATAGATTACCATCAATCTAGGCACTCAAAAATTATTGCAAAGTGTGAGAGTTTCTACCTTCCCTTCAAATGATTTCTAATGTGGTAGTATAATCCTTCCTTCTCCATTTATTATCCTATTTATAATCTTCTACTAACCTTTATGTTACCATTTGTTCCTAGTGCTTACTCAAATAGGGAACCTGAACTTAAATCCTTCCCTGGGGTCTGGCAAAGATTTAGGTGGCACTGACTGACGCTCTGCCCTTCCTCGCGTGGCGGACCAAAAACTATGTGGATTTATTCTTGCCTACAAAGATTCCTCCCCATTCAAAGATATTCAAAGTGCCACAGGCACATAAAAGGTATTCCTTAGGCTGTATGGGCCCATAAACACTTCACTGAGAGCAGAACCTTGTTTTCTCAATGGGCCTATGTGGATAAAATTGAATACTATGGAGGGAAGTAAAATCAGGTTATAAAAACGTACCCACCCATCACTTCATGTAGTGTACATGGCACAGCCTGATCCTGTCTTGCACCACTGTGCATCCTGAGCAGCTCCGTTAAAGACATCACATTTTAGGCTTGCTCTGTGTGACTAGGAGCCAGAATTTGATTGCATGCAACCACATCATATTGTTTCCAAGAAGGGGTGACCTTAATATGGACTTTCCAGTTGTAGCTACATACATGCTCTGTCACACATACAAATCCTAACATAATTAGACAGATGCTTTTCTCAGCCCAGCTCATCCTCAAGTACTGACACACATATGTTGTCTGGTCTCACAGTTCCCCACTACATTTTTCCATGCTTTTGGGTCACAGTCTGCGAGCTATTTCAGCAGTGAGCCAGAACAGGTTGCACAGAACTGCTCCCACAGTTGATGATGTGATATGAGATACAAGACGTGATGACACAAGTACCTGTAATCAGTATATGCAGCCCTTATGGCTGGTGCAATGAAAACATGGAAGAATCTTGCCTGAGAAGAAAGCTTTTTACTCTCTGGGTTTTGGTGCATTTTCTGAAAATTTGCTCAGCCCAAGACAGAGAACTCCAATTAATGTTTCCACCACGATCAGACCTCAAACCGTGCTCACGGCACTGCTGCTACCAAACTGGCTGTGCAGTGTCACAGCCAGGTGTGTGTTAAACCCAGAACTTGTGGAGGGGTGGGTGATGGGAAGAAGCTTTCTCCTCCAGGCTGCAAGCCCTGCATTCCCCACACCACACTGCTCATCGTCCTCAGCTTTCCCCACTTGCCTCTTGCTACCCAGCTTCCATCTCAAGACAGCTCGCTAGCAAGAGAGCTGCTAGGAGGATTCAACATCCAAGAACCTAACGCCCCTGTGAAAAGCAGCAGTGAATCCAGGCTCAGTTTAACCTTTGGCAGACACCTACAGTCAACAACATGCCTTTTATTACTAGAATAGATAGAGAAGGCTGGAAGAACTGCCTTCGCCCAGCTAAAGAAGTGAAAGGCAAGCTTTGCTCCTAACAAGTAGCAAACTCCACACCCCAGCATGCCTCCGGCACTGAAAGTCAGTGCTGAAAGCAAAGACAAGTTCCATGAGCCTCCTGGAGGCAAAGAGAGTGGGGAAGGGAAAGGCTGGAGAAAAAGGAAGAAAGGAACTAAGGAGTATGTGCACCCACATGTGAAGCTCTGACAAAGAGCCGTGTGATTTATCATCATACTCCCACTTGTAACTCTAACCTAACAGTGTGTCATCTTTACTTTTCATGTTATTTATTTACAAGTGCATTTTCAGTATCAACCCTTTCATTCATTAATCCTAATGTGGCCTTTTTCAACGTCTACTTACCATTTTAAATACTTACTATAATTTACAGGGCTTTCTTGAACACATCCAAGGTATATTATATGGGGCTAGCTTAATGGAAAGTCTTGTACACCAAAGCAGGAAAAAAGCACATTTAATTTATGATGGCTTTGAATTTTGCTCATAATTTACTTCTGGAGAACTATTCACATAAAGTCACACCAATAAGGATTTTCAGTGGCAACATAGGAGGAAAAACCCAATAAATGTTGATCTTATTATTCATTTTTATTTTGAAAGCTTTCCCATGTTGCATTCTGGGATTATGTAAACTACTTATAACTTAGCAATGTAATTTTGGCGTGTCAGTATGAAAGAAATGCAATGTAATGGCATGCAGGCCGTCGCAACACTTTGTTTCAGGTGTGGTCCTAAGAGCAATTTCTAAAGCTTTTTGATATTAAGAATCATAAGATTTCAGTCGTGCATATCCTTCACCACATTGGTGTAAGCAGAAGATGAAGGAGCTCAGCGCAAACACTCATACCCAAGATTTGCAGCAGCCCTAGGCAAAGTAAAGGCCCTTTCAACTCCTTTTTTCTGCTGATTTGTTACTAAAGTGAAGGGATGACCAGTTTCTACCCAACAACATCAACTCCAGTGTATCCCCATGAAACACTGAAAACAGATGGGGCCAATGATGTAACGGACAAAATTAGAAACATTGAATGGGTTTGGGGTATTTTTATTAATTTCTTTAAAAAAACATCTTGTTTCGGGCAAATGTCCCACTTTACCTGCACAGAAGCGGAACCCTAAGAAGCCTTTTCTACCCAAGCATCTTGCTACTGGAGAACTAGTGTGCCTCAGCCTGCAGAAAATGTGGACAGGCATGAAACCTACAGGCAGAACTCTCCATTTCTCTGCAGAGGAATGATGCTTGTTGCAGGCGGAGGATGCAGCCAGCTTGTTGTCAGTGGAAAAAGCAGCTCACTTGCCTGCATCTCTCTGTCATGAAGTGGACAAAGGTTCCCTGTCCCTCCTGTATTTTATTTCATCCCCACCATCTTCTGTTCTGTCCCTGAGGTCTCTTTGACACCCTCTCCATCTACCTTTTCCCCAGCCCCCAGCAGGATATTCATTAGGTGAGAGGACAGACTGGGGAAAGACCAGAAGAAGTCAGGTATGCTCCGCTATGAGAGTTTCTTGGGCTTCTGCCACTGTGCTTCTGATCCTGAAGCCTGACAGGCAGAGAAATCTGGCCAGCGCAATCCCAGCATCTAATATTTTCCATGAAGAGGTGGAGCTACAGCTACTGGAACATTTTTCACAAGTCACCGAAAGAAAGCAAAGCCTCTCATATCCCTGCGCCTCTGGTTGCACAAAGACTGTCTGTTCCTCACATGTGTGGACCTTAATGACATTTCACCTTTGACAAAGACGATTTCAGGTCACTGGTTGCAGGGAACACAGGAAATTACTTTTGGAAAGGTGTATTTGAGAGCCCAGCCAGGACACAGCTCCTCCAGGGATATGTGGTCCTGCAGGTCTTCCTCAGCATCATTGTAAACCAGCTGCACTATCAAAAGGGACCCTAGAAAACCTATTTGCTATGGATCACTTTTATGTCAGTACCTCGAATCCAAGTCATAAACATTTGGAGGTATGAATGACATTTGTAGAGAAGAAATTGTAAAATAAATATCCACTTCTGATTCTGTCAGAAGACTGTTCTCAGTGTGAAAAGGTGTGGCCTGAGCAATCTGTGTGATATCAGGCCTAAACAAGTTTGATTCAATTTCATACTTTTCTATGAGTCTTAGCATTTTCCCTTTCACTGAATGTTATGACACAAGGACACTGCATTTGTAAGCAATGTTAAAGATGGAACATGAAAGATCCTGCAAAAAAAGGTTGCTATTTATTGTTAATTTAAATAATAGCATGAATTCTGCAAGAATCTCACCTCAATTTTCTTTTTTTTAATGACCACCCTTTTTCATAGTTTAGTGCCTTCAATTAATTGCTCCTGCTATGGAAACTGTGGGTTGCACTTAACTGTGACTTTAGCTGAAAGCACTCTGACATCTGACTTCTTGGTTATTCTTGCAGCTATGAATGCTTTCTTAAATACTTGCTCATTTGTCATTAAGTTGGGCTACATGATTTCAGGAACTCAAAAAGGATGCAATAAAGACTTTGGAAGATAAACATTGCTCCAGTATTGATACTTCACAAAAAGAATCTCTGGAGACTTGTTTGTGGCTTTGCCACAAGAGGTGAGCAACATATATATCACACACTGTGTTGCTGTAGAAGCAGACCAGGAATTTCTGGATCAAGGATGTGATTTCCATATGTAGAGGCATACCCAGAATATGTCTGACTACAGTGAGTACACAGCAGGGTGTGGAATAAAAGCTTGTGCCACACTTTCCAGGGAGGCTTGTGTCGCTCATATCCAAGCCCAGGCTGCCTCAGTGTCGTTTTTTGCAATGTCAATTAGCTAAATGAATATTAACTTAAGGAATATCTCTCCCTACTGCTTTCACCAACACTCACTGCAATTGTAGGTACAAACTGGCCATACAGTCTTTGCCTCTTTATGCAAGGGAGAAATGAAGAGGATCAACCATATAAAGTCTGCAGTCCTTTTTCACGGAAAGGGTCATTGGGCACTGGCAGAGGCTGCCCAGGGAGGGGGTTGAATCACCTTCCCTGGAGGTGTTTAAGGGATGGGTGGACGAGGAGCTAAGGGACCTGGTTTAGTGTTTGACAGGAATGGTTGGACTCAATGATCCGGTGGGTCTCTTCCAACCTGGTGATTCTATGATTCTATGAAGATTAGATGTCTACCTCTGTTTCCCCATGTACCTGTATTAGAGAGTTCCTGGTACCCTCTTTGTCATTTAAAAGCCTGTCCTGGAGCAATTGTGATGGCTTACAAAGGGTTCAGCAGAGTCAGACCATAACTAACACACTAGAGGTTGAGTTAGATCCAACAAAAATGAATCCTAGAATGGAGTACTTTACGTGACTGAAAACCAACACAAAGAAAAATGCCAAAACCAGAGAAACAGCTTCTTGGTAACCTATTCAGTCTGGGAAATTTTTAAAAGAAATATGGAGAGGACACTAAGGTGGAGCACAAGCAGCTTCAAGGAGGAAAACCAGTGGTGACAAAATGTTCCCTGGGATTTCCAGGAGGTGATCAAGAAGAATGTAGAGGTGGATAGTGATGGAAAGCCATACATGGAGACAGCAGAGAGGCTGCTGTTTCACATGGGGTAACACAATAGGAGAATAAGCGAGATCTTCTACTCACCCCTAATGAAGGAGAATAAATCCCTGATGTGCAGAACTGAAGACTATTCCATATCCTGAATACAGGGTCCAGGAAGGCGTAGGCAGATGCCAGGGTGTGGGACATGAGTGGTTGCACGGGGAAACAGAGGTTCCACTCCACTGACAATCAAGCCAGAGCCCTGCACCAGATGAAGGGGTTCAGGGGGAATCCGGGTGCCACTGGAGGAACCTTTGCTGCATGGAGGGCACTGGTGCTGATTACAAGTCACCAAACACATTTCTCTGATAACTGAACCAAAATCTGGCAACACTGCACTGGAAATACAAAGGGAGAAACGTTAGACTCCTGCTGCAGCACTGGTGAGACTGAAGGGAACTGAGTAACAAAACCTACAAGGAAAGAAATTCTATATTTTTGAGTTAAAGTGTGCATAAGGGATTAATATATCTGAGTATTTGTTTCCCTTAACTTTGGTATAATGCCCTCTATGTTGATGTAGTGAACAACAACAAAAAATAAAGTTAAAATAAGGTTGAGAACAGCCGTTCAGCTGTCAATCTAAAATCTTATTAGACATGTTTGTCCTCAAATTCAAGTATAACATTTTTATGATTGATAGAAAATGACAGGTAGTAAAGTTATGCAATTATGCATGGAAGTGACATTTTTTTCTCCAATAACACTTCAGGAATGTAAGAATTTTGTCATCCTCACTACCTGCCTTGTTGAGAAGATGTGATTTACACTCTTATCTTGGAGGAAGGGAAAAAGAATGGTTGCTACCTCAGTGAATGATCTGTGCATATTTTAAATTGGAATATACATCCTTTTTATAGTACTATATCCAGGCATCTTTTCTGAGGAGGGTTTCTTTGTGACTGGATGTGTATTTGAACAGTGGCAGAAGGAAGCACGTGCAAGCAGGAGGCTGACCTACTGTAGCAAGAAGACCTGCCACAACACCCATGTTCTGGACACTGCCCAAAGTCCAAACACAGCCTAAAATATCAGCCAATGCTTTCCCATCTCAGGGTATAGTGGCTGAAACAGTCTGTATACGCATTCTAACCATGAATACCTTCAGTTCTGAATTTCTAAGTTTGTTTAACCTTCTGGTCCAGCTTGGAAGAAAAAAATAAACATTTTCTCAGATGATACGTTGAGAAAGGTGGCTTATTACAGTGCTTTCATTAAGTAAAGCTCCAGCTTCTTGCATTTGTCATTTCACCCCTTACTGTCCTCTCTTTTTGTTTTTACTGTCATGGCCAAGCACTAACAGCAGACGTATACAATAGCAGTAGACTACCTTTTATTTTTATAAAGAGATAAACAACAGTGGTGATCAGCTAATGCAGCTCCTCACCCTTTCAGTCACCCCTGGGAGTTCCTTTACTGGCTGATCCACTCATTAGTCAAGGTTAAGGTAACACTGCCAAACGAGCATTTTGGGAATGGAAACCACATGGGTCCAACTTGCCGAGAATTGTAGCCTCCTGCCTCTGTGCTGAGACAGGACGAATTAAAGGTGCAGTGACTTACTAGATCACACTGCAGGATCCTTCCCACCCAGCTGGAGAAGTCTTTTACTCTGTCCTTCATGAAAACTCCAGAAGTGAGAGCCTTCTTGTTTCTTCTGAAGCCCATTCTGTAAACAAAAAGGGGAAATACACAATCAAAATCCCTCACAACTAAGGAATGTTTCTTGATGTCCTGTCTAAATTCTCTTTCGATTTTCATCCCACCAAAATTTCTGGGGCCATCCTAAATCAACCTGTTCCCAACTTGGTGTTTATGTCTTTCTGTTAGTTACACACCATTAAAGTGTACTCCTAATCAAAATATAATTCACTTAATCTTCTTTATAAATTAATCCCCTGAGACTCTTAATCATTTGGATTATTCTTCTGTAGGTTCTCTCCAATTTCTTGACAGCATTCTGAGATTGACACGTCCCAAACTGTACACAGTATTTTTGATGCAGCCTCAACTGTAGGAAAACGTTGCTGGAGCATGGGGACTCTTGGGGAAACCAAATGGCTTTGGCTTCATCTCTTTTTTCCATAAGAAAGCATCATGATTTGACATCTTCAAAGTGAAGCATTTTCATTTTTACTTTTGAAATAACCTCCTCTTCAGCATTTTAAAATAATAATTTATATTATCTGGACACACGTTCTGCATCTAGTCTGGCATGCAGTAGCCCCTAATCTGAACAGTTGTGCCCCAAGGTTTGCTGTTTTATTGTCACTCACCTATCACCCAGCCTATCATTTACAAGGTTTATCATAAAATCACAGAATTATAGAATGGTTTGGGCTGGAAAGGACCTTAAAGATCTTCTAGTTCCAACCCTTCTGCCATGGACATGGATACCCTCCACAGGATCAGATTGCTCATCCATCCTGGCCTTGAATACCTCAAGGAGTAGGGCATCTATGACTTCCCTAGTCAACCTGTTCCAGTACCACACCACCCTCACAGTAAAAATTTTTCCCTAATATCTAATCTGAATCTCTCTTCTTTCAGCTTAAAACAGTTACTCCTTGTCCTATCACTACATCCCCTTTTAAAGGGCCCCTACTCATCTTCCTGTAAGTCCCCTTTGAGTACTGGAAGGCTGCTGTAGGGTCTTCCTGGAGTCTTCTCTTCTCCAGACTAAACAAGTCCAACTCTTTCAGCCTGTCCCTGTATGGGAGGCTCTCCAGCCCTCTGATCCTCTATGTGACTCCTCTGGACTCTCTCTAACAGATCTATGTCCTTGAGCTGATGACTCCCGAACTGAATGTGGTACTCCAGCTGAGGTCTAATAAGAGGGGCAGAATCACCTCCCTCAAACTGCCTGTCACGCTTCTTTTGATGCAGCTCAGGATACAGTTGGGTTTCAGGGCTGCAAGTGCACATTGCTGGCTCATGTCGAGCTCCTCAGCCATCAGCACCCCCAAGTTATTCTCTTCAGGGCTACTCTCAATCTGCTCTCCACCCAGTCTATATTTGTACGTGGGATTTCCCTGGCCCAGGTGCAGGACCTTGCACATGGCCATGTTGAACTTCATGAGGTTTGCACAGGTCCTTTTACTTCAGTGTTCACAATTATCAGTTATCAACTTTGCTTTAGTGCAGATGAGGTAGAAACCCAATCTCCTACTGTCCACTTTGTCCTTCTCCAGACCTTCCTATATCATTATCAGTAACACTAAGTAAATCAAGACCTAGCTCACATCCCTGTGTAGGACCACTGACAGCCCCTAATAACTCAACACCTCAGTTTATAATTTTCCTTACTTCATGGTCCTTCAGTTCACTCTTGGTTTACATGAAAACTTTGACATTCACATCGACATTAATTCATATTTCAAGTAGGATTTCATGAGGCCTTGAAACTACATATTTCAGGTGACTCCAAACTCACTAGCTTCCTTTCACTTCTTTTGCCCACTTCTGCAATCTGATCTGAAAAACCAACAAGGTTTGTCTGTCATGATTTATTCTGCAGAAACCTTTGCTGCTAATTGTGCTTATGGTTCAACTTCTGTCTTCATATACATGCCGTTCATTTATCAGGGATAGAAATTGGACCACTGAATGCTTAGTGCCTGGATTTTTTAATTATTTTTTTTACTTTCTACCTTTCAGAAGTTCAGTATTTCATTTGCTTTCCTCCTGCCCTCCTACCCTCACCCTCTGGTACTTTCCCATCACACTCAGTAACATTCTGTAAGTAATTGCCAGTGTTTCTGTAAGTTCATTAGCTAATTCCCTTAACACTCTGAAATGCATGCACACCTGCTGATCTGTATATATATTCAGATGTTTTAAGTATTCTCTTACCTACTTTTCATCAATAGCTTTGACAAAGTTGTCATTGCTTCTTAATTATCCATTTCTCCTTCCCTTATTTTTCTTGTTTAACAGATTTTTATAAGGCATTTCAGTAGTTTACCCATTTTAAAAGCATCATTGATTTAATCTTCCTCCTCGTTTATTAATGAGTCTTTCTCTACAGTTTTTTTTTTTGTTGTTTTCTTAGTATATTTCATATGCTTTTGTTCTCTTTAGCCACTTTGGCTATTGCTGACACATTCCTCTTCTTTCTGTCCTAATAATCCTTAATCAGAGGGGATTTTTTATTAGTACAGTTTTTTTTAAAGGTGGTCTTAGTTTGTTTACCTACTTCTTCCTTTCTCTGTTGCCAATAAAGACCTGAAGGTTTGTTTATTTGTTTGTTTGGTTTTAATTTGCAATCCCTAGAAATTGCCTCTGTCTTGCTCTGCTATTACACAGAACCTACCTGTGACTCCTGGTGCCACTGGAGTGTCCATCTGATAAAAATCCAGATTAATTCCCCCCTACCTTGGCCCATTTGTTTTTTTTACTCACCTGTCATATATTTCCATCCCTCTAAATCAGGGAGTAACCTGTCTAATCTTTCAGTACAATGTCCACTCACTCTTTGGGACCTTTAATCATAAAAGACTGGAAAGAGTGTGTGTGTGGTCCTGATCCTACCTTCTTCAATTTTCCTTTCCTCTCTAGTGGTGGAATCAGTAGGAGCTCACCTTCTTTGTGCCTGTGGATAGGTCCTCTAACAGCTCCATAACTGGAGCAAGTTTTTGGAGCTAACATTTTCACTATTGACAGACAGACCTCTCCCAATGACTTATGAGCAACAATCAATCTGAGCTCCCTGAACCCTAAGATTTTAAATGAGGCAGCAATCATTTAGTTGGGGAGCTGGACAACCAGGGAGCACGACAGAGGGGATTTTTTCATGGGAGATAGTGTTGGAGTAGATTGAGCTATGTCTTCTTTCTCTAAAAGGAGATTATAAACTCTAACAATGACCTCTGCAATGCAGGGGGAGAGTGAAAACAGCTGGGTGCAGGAACAGTATGTTGTATGTGTATATTGACTGGCTGTGCACCACAAAGTGTTGTTGATACAAAAAGTTTTGCCTGAGAGAATTCATAAAATACTAGTTCCAAACAGGCACAAAAAGATGAGACACCAAGGAAGAAAGTGGGAAAATTTGTACCACAAAATAAAAGAAGAGAGCCAGGAACCAGAGCTGAAAAAGGAGTGAGAATGACATCCAGTAAACAGTGAGAAGTTGTTAAGAAAGAAGAATTGCACTAAGGAAGCAAGGAGAGAGCTAAGGATCACAAGGAAAAGCAGGACTGTCTTCCTGCAAAGGATAATCAAGAAGCCTTTCTCCAGATGTGATCTAGAAACTGGAAGAGTAAACTGCGTACTAAGGAGTGTCAGGTAAGTTGAGGGCTGGAAAAGAAAGTGAAGAATCTCCTGCTTATCTTATGCACCAAATGCATTGTCAGATCAATGATGCTTTTATTAGGAAAGACACTCAAAGTGAGTTATCTGTCAGATATCTTCAGTAAGAAAATGTGAGTGCTCAGAGATTAATGAAGCTACTTAAGAAAGTCACCTGAATAGCAGGGACACACAGACTGCAAAGCGAAAAAAAAGAGGTTGCAAGAAAAGGCTCCAGACTTAACTGAATGAGAAATCACCTCAAACTATGTTATTTAGAGTGAAGCTGGGACTCAAAGAACAAGAAAAGGGTCTGAACAGTAAAGGAAGCTATTTCCTGAGGCAGAGAATACAGGGACAAAGTAAGAATGTCCCCAAGAGGAAAGTTTTCTGGAATATTAAGCTGAGTTAAACCTTGCAAAAAAGATGAAAACAAATAGCAGCCATTTCCTTAGCTGTCTAAATAAAAGGAGAACACTGACTGAAGAAATGGAGCTGCTGTAGAGGGAGAATGTAGCGGAGATTAAAGATAACCTACAGAAAGCCCAGAACTAAATTAATACCTTTGCCTCCGTTTTCAATAAAGTTGACATGAGGATAAAGGGTAATTAGCGGAAAAGCAGGGATTAAAAACACCCATGTTTATTGTACAAGTAGAACTCAGGTAGTGTACCATGCACACCTAAAAGAGATGAATACCCTTGGATTTTGAAGGCACTATACTACTTAGAACAAATGCTCTGATAACAAGCATTCTTAATTTAGATATCAGCTCACGAGTAATACCAGGTCTGCACCCTACTTCAACTCTCATTCTCAGTTTTGTTTTCTGCATCCCTCCCAACCATCTGTTTGTCATCCCCTTCAGTTTCCCCAGACTTTTTAACACAAGCTGCACAATATCTTTTTCCTGATTCTGTTCTATAAGCCCATTGATTCACCTGAGAATTTTAGTGAATGATTTTCTAGCAATGTTCAGCATGGGGTGGTGTGAAACATTTCAGTCAAATTACTGAAGTCTGGCAAAATTATGAACATCTGAAAAACAATATTACAGACAGGTTTTTAGGATGACAGTGGCATTATAAAGAAAGAGATTAGATCAGTTATGAAAATATTTGGCTTGTGATAGCACAGCATTTCAGTGAGGGGTGATCTTTTCTCTCTGCAAACCATTCCAATTCACAAAACTGCATGAAAGGAAACACTTCCAGCACTTTGCAGCACCTCACCTCCAGCTAAATGCCTCCTTATAAGCCCAGCCCCACTACTAATGTGAAGGATAAGGTTCTGACAGGGTTAATAATAAAGAAGCTATACAATTTGAAGTGATCTGACTGATGTGAGAGACATCACTTCCTTTTCTCCCAGAGAATTTCATTTTCATCATGGTTATTGTTAGCTAGTCTCTGTTAGTTACAAGGCAAAAGCAGAGTTTATTTTATATTGTCTATATTACTTCTTCCTCAGTGATACTTAATGAGTTGAAGGGGATGGAAACTTGTTCTCAGCCAAGCCAATATCCTATGAGTTATAAATGACATTTCATCCTCATATGCAGATTTTTCTGTGCCTAGTTGAATTATTTACAAGGTATAGCTTGTGGGCTCCAACAATCAGCTGCCAGAGATTTACACCTACACTGAGTCCTTGCTCTCCTGCTGGGGGAACGGGAAGTTTTCCACCACCCTTTAAGATCTGACAAGTTAACAGAGAATAGCTCTTCCTGAAGCTGGCACTGCCTTTCTTGGGATGGTAGCTGACTAGACTTTGCTGAGGAAAAGAAAATAAGGGTGAGCTGAAACACCAAGAGTGACTGCTTCAGTAGCTTAAAATAGTTTCTTTTTTTCCCCTCTACATGCAGCTGCAAACCAGAAGTATCGTGATCATTTAAATACTGTACTTCCAGTCCTGTGTGCATAATGCCAAAGGTAGTCATAGCATTGTTCTTTTCTCATTAACAAGGAAAAACTGTATGGAAATCGAGCGTTACTATTATCAACGAAGTAACAGGGAGGTGGATAAGAAAGATAAGAAAATTGTAAGTTCCCTACCAAAGCCTATCTTCAGATTTAAGAAAAATGGGCCAGGAGAAAAACTTTTAAACCGTATCAGATTTAAGATAAAATATTTGAAATTAACTGGGAGGTATTTTGAAAGCTGTGTTCCTCTTATTCAGTCTTTTGATGTAAGACAGTGTCACAGAGAGCAACGCATGGTAAAATGGGGTTGTATTTGCAAGAGCTGTGACATTGTGGTGCTGCATCACCACAAGCCAAGTGGCTCCAACAAGCGTAGGTGTGGGGTACATGTGACCATGTCATGATGCCCCAGGTGGGCTTCCTTTCTACTTTGTAATCTTCATAGTTTTTCGCTAGCTTTCAATAGTTCCATAATGTTTAGAAAAATAACGTTTACACTCATGTGAAAAAGAAAAAGGTTTTATTGCAACCTGATCTCTCAAGAAAAGCAGTAAAAGCCATCTACATGGTACATGTAGGTGGCAAAACAATGTAGAAGAGTTTATTTGGAGGGAATAATCCCTTAGCGGTAGGAAAACAGCCCAGAAGATGTAATAATGTTTTTCCTATTTAGGTATCTATTGTCCTGAAATACCCAATGTGATTCTCTCTTCCCTTCCATTTGAATCTCCACTGACAGATAATCTGCTGCTTCTTTCATTTCCCACTCATCCAGTTTATTTGTTATAATATTAGACTGGATGTAAAATTGTTTGAGTATGCTTTTACCTAACCAGCCTCCTGGGAAAAAGACTAACTGTCAGGCTCCTGCCACTGATAGATACATAGATAGATAAAATACTGGTGCTTCACTCCCCTCAGGTCACACATGCCAGAGTTTCATGCAGAGGCTAAATATCCAGTAATACTTTTCAGTGAAATATTTCCACCTTTCCTGGCTTTGGGAATTGATCCAGCTTGTCAGTTCAACACATGCATATATGCTTAATCATGCAGCAGGTAATTCTCATTGACTTTACCAGTCAATATGTGTGTTGCTGGACTTGGGAGCCACATCTACACCTGAGATTCAGTGTCATTTTCTTAATATCGAAGTGTGTCTATTGATGCCTCCGTGAGACTAACAGCATCACCAGCACCCTTTTCCTCGGAGAGGGGTGTGGGGAGCACAGCCAAACTAATCACTTATTCTCCAAAGTATAGTATGTGGAAGGAAAACCTAGAGAGAGAGAGAAATATCCCTAGAAAGTAGTTAAAACCTTCCTGCAGGAAGGAGAAGTTTTATTCTAGATCATTTCCCTTGCTGATAAAAGGTTTGCATTCTTGTTGAGATTCTTCCTCAGCATACTAGTAAATACCTTTTTTCCTTTAAACCAAAGAACAGTAAAATGACAATTAATTTGGACTAGCTAAAATATATAATTACCTAGTCATAAAATGGACCATAAAATTACTACATTGTTGAATCCATTTCATTAGTAGCAGGTACATAAAAACTGTTTTAGTGTATAAAGACGTAAGTATCGTGCTTCATTGTTTTCAAATGACAGAGGTTTACTTTTTCTTGGTTTTGCAAACCAGGCCTCCCAGCACTGTTGCTCCAGCAGCTGTTTTTTATACTTCTCTTCATTTTATCCACATTACCCTAGTTTTGAGCTGAAACAGCTCTAACATGTCAACATAACCCGAAAACCCAAAGCCAAGAGCTGTAGGTCACGTAAACACCAACTGAATATTGATGTAGGTAGTTTTACCTTAACAAGCAGGTGGCTTTTATTTTTTTTTTATTTTCTACCATTTTTCTTTTTACTCCCAAAATTTGATGGTGTTGTAAACAAATTGGAAATCTAAGGAATAGAGGCCATCCTGTAGAGATGCCTTTTTAACTTTCATCTCACTATTTATTTGTTGTTTTCTTTCTGAAAAACTCACAAGTCGTTCAAGATAAATATGTGTTAACTATAAATGAGGAGAGGAGAGGAGAGGAGAGGAGAGGAGAGGAGAGGAGAGGAGAGGAGAGGAGAGGAGAGGAGAGGAGAGGAGAGGAGAGGAGAGGAGAGGAGAGGAGAGGAGAGGAGAGGAGAGGAGAGGAGAGGAGAGGAGAGGAGAGGAAGAGGAGAGAGAGGAGAGGAGAGGAGAGGAGAGGAGAGGAGAGGAGAGGAGAGGAGAGGAGAGGAGAGGAGAAGGAGAGGAGAGGAGAGGGAGAGGAGAGAGAGGAGAGGAGAGGAGAGGAGAGGAGAGGAGAGGAGAGGAGAGGAGAGGAGAGGAGAGGAGAGAGAGGAGAGGAGATGGAGAGGAGAGGAGAGGAGAGGAGAGGAGAGGAGAGGAGAGGAGAGGAGAGGAGAGGAGAGGAGAGGAGAGGAGAGGAGAGGAGAGGAGAGGAGAGGAGAGGAGAGGAGAGGAGAGGAGAGGAGAGGAGAGGAGAGGAGAGGAGAGGAAGGAGAGGAGAGGAGAGGAGAGGAGAGGAGAGGAGAGGAGAGGAGAGGAGAGGAGAGGAGAGGAGAGAGAGGAGAGGAGAGGAGAGGAGAGGAGAGGAGAGGAGAGGAGAGGAGAGGAGAGGAGAGGAGAGGAGAGGAGGAGGAGAGGAGAGGAGAGAGAGGAGAGGAGAGGAAGGAGAGGAAAGGAAAGGAAAGGCGAGGAAAGGAAAGGAAAGGAAAGGAAAGGAAAGGAAAGGAAAGGAAAGGAAAGGAAAGGAAAGGAAAAGGAAAGGAAAGGAAAGAAAGGAAAGGAAAGGAAAGGAAAGGAAAGGAAAGGAAAGGAAAGGAAAGGAAAGGAAAGGAAAGGAAAGGAAAAGGAAAGGAAAAGGAAAGGAAAGAAAGGAAAGGAAAGGAAAAGGAAAGGAAAGGAAAGGAAAGGAAAGGAAAGGAACAAGGAAAGGAAAGGAAAGGAAAGGAAAGGAAAGGAAAGGAAAGGAAGCTTAGGAGATGAGAAACTTGTTCTTCCTGGAGTTTTAAATCGGTGGTAAATCCAGCATACCTGCCTTGCAATATCACCCATTCCAGTGAAAAAAAGAATTCTTTAGTGATCAAGAATCCAAACTGGCATAAAGAAGTTCTTCATTAGGACATCAAAACTGTAGGAATATTTTCAATTGTTGGTATAACTTATTCTTGGAAATACTTTCACTTATTTCATGACAACCTAAGGCTCTCTAAGGTGCTCAGCAACACAGTTTGAGACAACTCTGTGATGTTCTGTACTCCATATAGTTGCTAACAACCTGTCAAAGTCATCCTGACACCAAACTGAGAAGCTGATGGTTTTTGGTAACGTATTAGCAGAGATGAAAAAAGATGGTCCTCATTATTGCAATAAAACCAACAGAGGCATACTGAGAATCAATTACTGATTCTGTGACCTGTTGAACTAACCCTCAGTCAAGTGGGGAACTGCACAGAGCATCTTACATTATCAAATGATTTAGGATGGAGAGCTGTCTGAAGTCTTGCAACAAGTCAAGGGAAATAGGCTTCCTTAAATTGTAGCTTGCTTAATTACCTTGTTCCTGAGCACAAAGATCAAATTGAGCAACTTAAGATGTGGAAGCACTCTGGCAGCTGGACATGAAAAGGAAATAATTAACACACACAAGATCTAAGTTTAAGGATAAAACTCCTACTGATAACAGCAAGGAGATCCAAAGTTAAGACAGACACTGTGTCCTTGACTGGATCCATGTGCCTTCAATTTGCAGCACATATTGGATTGTAGAAGAGCACCATGTGTTGCAACCATTTCAAGTAAGCAGATGGCTTTTTAAAGTGCTCGATGTAGAGAAAGCAAAGCCCTTTCAAAGGCTGGCATTTCACTCTCATTACTTGTCACAGACTGTTCCACCTCTTGCCTTCATAATGCCCAAGCATCACCAAGAAAATTCCGTCTCACGGAAGGAACTGTGCAAATACATGAAAAAGAACTTTTGTTCCCTTACACAATGAAATGACCTGCAAGGCAGGAAATTAGTAATAATATTTCATCCCAGCCTCAAGAGAGAAAGCTGAAAGGCACCAAAACCCCTGTTTAGTATCTACCTGCACTTCTCAGGACCTTCATGCCCACAGCAGCATTCTTTTCCTAGTCTGAGCATCTCCCACAGGTAACACCTTTCTTTCATAACCAAATTCAGCAATGATAAGGTGCAAAGTAATTGTTTGCTGAGGTGAGCTGAACCTAGTATCCCAACTTTCATCCATTATTTTCCTCATTTTAAATAGGATCTCTTGTGCCTGCCTGGATAGTCACCCAAAACAAACAGAAGAAAAGACACCTCATTTTAACATATCAACTTGAAGGATGGACTCTTTGGAGTACCACACACTACAGATTTGTTATGATCTGAAGGGCCAGATGTCACCAGCTGAGCTGTTCATTTGAAGCTGCGCCATTGCTCGGTGCTGCTGCCATAGATACTGCCCTGCCCTTATGGTGGCTGCTGTGATTCATTGAAAGTAATATCATCCCAACTGCCACTCCAGGGAATCTTGCAGGCATGATTTTCTAACACAGCATGACCCATTAAAAATAACTGCCAGGAATTCTGCGCTTTATAAAAGGGCATCTTCATTAGCTCTCGCGGTGGGTCGCCAGAAAGTCCCAGGCGCTACAGTAGTCACAAGGTAATTTGTAGTTATCAGGAACGTTGCATTTAATGTCTTTATTCCTGTGGAGCTGGAGCCCACTGGTTACTAAACACAGTCTTCTCCTCTTAAATCACAGAAATTAAAGAGGAAAGAGACCCATCAGATTATTTTGTCAATCCTCTCTTTGAATGAGAAATTGGCAAACGTATAGTCTTCACCGCCAAGACATTCATGCCAGGGACACTCACCACCGTGCTACAGACCACTTCACTCATCAGTGCCTACTAGTGCTTGGTCTTTCTCCTAAAACAATGAATTCCTGGGTACTCTGCACAGCACTTCGTCCTTCACATAGAGCTTCATCCAAAGAACAGACTCTAAATGACAGCAGAGGGCTACAGATTGGGTCTCTCACCTGCTTTATTAATTCTTCCAAATATACTGGAATAGGAACTGGTGTTTTACTTGGATAGTTAGACAGAAGTACTCTGAACTTCTATTTTTACCAAACGAAATAGGAAACTACGTTTTTTCTCAGGACTAAACAAAACTTCCACACAATTTAAAACAAAAATACCAGCTTTAGTTCTGCATGGACATACTGTACTTGGCCATCAACTGCCAACAATTCTTGTATAACTTCATTGCTTATTGAAACAGGTAGATAACTCCCTGGAGATCTGTCCTTCCCAGCACTGGAGTTCATTCTACAGTGAGCTGAGGAGGACTTAGTCTCCTCAAAAGAAAATAAAGACATGACAGCTGTTACGCATGGGCTTATCTCCCTGGTCCTTGGATACTATGGTGATGAATGGCCTACAAAAAGCACTCCAGATTAGAGTAGGAAGGCTGCGGTAAGTAGCATTAATACAGACCGGGGCCCAGAAGCACATTTTTTTCATCCCATTCTAGTAAAAGTATTTCTTTGGTGCTCTAGGTTGAATATTGACTCAAATATCATGGCCCAAATGGAGTTATGAAGCATAACTTCTCTACAGCATTGACTATGAGCTATAATGCTTTAGGCCACAGCAACAATTCAAAACAATGAGCAATAAATAATAAATTCCAATATTTGTCTTGCTTTGCAAGGGTGTGGACCATGTTTTAGTGCAAGGCCCTTGTAGGACTGGAAGAAAGACCTCCAGGCTATGTTGCAGTTTCTGAGTGATGTCCAAGAACAAGTCCTAGTTCTGTGGTGAGTATATCAAATAGGAAACAATTCTTTCCATTATATATTACCTCCCCAGTCATTATGAAATCATTTGGTATTCACTGTGATAACACCCATCATTAGTGCACTCATTTGGCATTCGTATGGCTTGTCTTATGCACCACTGTAGGAATCCCATTGTAATTAACCATTAGTTAATATAAATAGTAATGGACATTTAAACTAAAGTGTTAACAGACAGGGTTACTAGTAGCATAGAATCAATGTGTTCATGAAACCAGGTACTTCACTTCAAAATCCTCCTCTAATAGTAATGAAAGCCTAATAATAAATATGTTACTTATTCAGAATCAGAGACTGTTAAAAGCGCTTTACAGCATTTCATCTGAAAAGAGTATTCAGCATTCCCTTTCTTCCTGCTGCCTCTCTAGAAGAGTGAACACATGGACAGCTTTCCTTTTATGCATCGAACAGACAAAGGTTATTACAAAGCTTTTCTCCACACAGCATTATACTCTGCATGAAGTATATCAACAAAATACCAGGTGTGTTGGCTTCTTGCACATATCCCACAATTGATGGGTCACTGATTGCTTTAAACCAAGGAAAAGAGCAATAAAGAAAAGTAAGCCTTTGAAAAGTTAAACTGATTTTGCTGTTTGTGTGGTGTCAGTTCTTGAATGAATTGTAATAATGAACCGTAACAGCATGGAATAGAATCATAGAATCGTAGAATTGAAGAATCGAAGAATCATAGAATAGTTTAGGTTGGAAAGGACCTTAAAGATCATCTAGTTCCAACACCTCTGCCATGGGCAGGGACATCTCACAAGGTCAGGCTGCCCAAGGCCCCATCCAGCCTGGCCTTGAACACCTCCAGGGATGGGGCAGCCACAGCTTCCCTGGGCAACACGTGCCAGAGCCTCACCACTCTCACGGTGAAGAAATTCTTCCTTATGTCTAGTTTAAATCTGCCCCTCTCCAGTTTATACCCATTCCCCCTCGTCCCATTACCACAAGCCTTTATGAATCCCTCCCCATCTTTCTTGAAGGTCCCTTTCAGGTCACTATAAGGTCTCCTTGGAGCCTTCTCCTCTCCAGACTGAACAAGCCCAACTCTCTCAGCCGGTCATAATACCTTTTCCCCTGCCAGATATTTATTCCTGGAGATGCTTCAGAGCTTGAACTCTCTGATCTTTGTACAAGTGTCACAGATCTAGCTTTCTGATAAGAAGCCACAAATTATCATTGAGTGGAGCTGTGAGGACAATCTCTTGCAGAAAGCAAAAGTAGCAAAACCAAAGTTTTGCCAGCTTTATAGAAGGCCAAAAAAAATCACTTTTCAGCCACAACACCTATGTGAATTATTATCATAAGAAAGAATTCGCTTTGGCCAATTGTAATAGAAATGGGAACTTTTCATTGTCATATCAAGTGCTAGCCAGGGCTCCTGTAAATAACAATAATAACAAATCTAAGTCTACCTCAAGAACTCAGTAGAAATATAATGACAATACTAGAAGCTTAACACTTGCATTCCAGTTACTATAATTTTGCTTTCATTAGTAATTAAAGAACATTAATTATTAATTACAATGACTGATATCACATTATCAAGAACTGTTGTCACACCAAGTCCTCGCAAACACAGGAAGTCAAAAACTGTTGGAAAAACTTGTTGCAGATTAAAAATTGCTGTTTGTTTTATTGTTGTGATTGCTTCAGCTTATAACTACAGAACAGAAGGATGTTTTTACCTACTTTTGGGAAGTTAGGTAGAGAAGAAGCTGAGGAAACACTGGGGTTGATAAATACATTGGGCTAGTTCCTGACAAAATAGAAAATAAAGCAAAATTTAATCAGTCTGAAATAAACAGTAATGAGCTGATTGGATTTTTTTTTTCTTTTTGAAGTTCATAATTATTGGTATCCTTGGCTAACTGAAAACTTTCCAAGACTCAGTTTCAAGACTTCAGTTTCGTTCTATAAAGAAAAATGTGATGGTTCATCACAAGCCCGTTTTTCACTGGGTGACCCTTTGGGAAACTTCACTAAAAAAATTCCAAAACCAAAAAGGTTGTGACAGCAGGGTGACGGAGATTGTGCTTCCCTGTTCTCTCCAGAATGAACAAGATCCCACATCTGCAGGTATTTCCATCAGACAACACAAGCAGCATTTTGCTTTTCCACATTCCAGCATTTTAGTTTGTCACTGCAAGCAGTCAAAAACTGTGAGGCACGCTGCGCTAAAATCCAGCTGTGAAATGGAAAACACAAGGAAAAAATCATATTATGCTTCATTCGAAGCCAAAGATTTTCTTCATTTGTCTATTTTAGCTTATCTCTGAAAGACATGCAGTAGAAATCTTTAATTACTCTGAAAGGTCAGGCTTCAAAATTGTATATTTAATCTGGATTTAAAGAAACATTTTCTGAACAGATGTGCTGGTATGCAAACACCTGCTGCTTCCTTTCTCCTCAGCATGCCTAATTTTATTTACTTATTTGATTTTTTCTTCATTTTATTCCTGTTACTGTGGATTCATTTAGGTCTTTCTGATCTTGGACAGTGTCTTTGCTTGTTTAAATCCGTGACTCCAGGGGAATATCAAAAGAAATCCTATGGACTAGTAGGACTTCCAGCAGAGCTGATAATTTCTGTTCCTCACAGGCTGCTCTTTTGGCACTTGAGGCAAATGTTTGTAGCACACTTCATCTTGACCTCAGCACTGTGTTGATCTCAGCCGCACTGCTCCAAATGGAAAGTGATGCCAACACTGTCAGTGCAGGGATTGTTGCTAATTGCAACAGGTCCTCAGTTCCTCTTGTCCTGACCTGTCTGCTCTTGATCTCATTCCTCAAGGTGGTCAAACTGGGATGAAGAAGAAAAATTTCCTCTTTGTCAACAGAAGAATAGTGCAATGCGGAAAGGTTTTCGACATTTTTTTTTCTCAATATATGCTACAAAACTGATGATAAATAGTCTCTGGTTGCAATAAAGTTGGGAGCCAGGCTTATAGAACAAGAGGGGAGAAGTAGGAATCTGGCAGTGAGTTTGGAGCCATCCCAAATATTGGGTGGTGGGTGGCAGGAAAGTGAAAGCCATCTGGTGGCTCAGATTTCCTGTATAAGGAGGTCCTTTGGTTTTGAATCTGTGGGCCTCAGCTCCTCCAAGAAACAAATGCTTGAAAAATGAAAAAGGAAATGTAATGGATTGCCTGAGAATTTTGATACGTGATGCAGTAAAAGCAGAGCTTCTAATAATGACATTTCTACATTTCTTCATTATGAGTCATGAGTAAACATGACATTTCTGCAACGCGATCTAGATATGTGATCAAAGATGAAAATGGAGCCATTTTAATATTTTAATTATTCCAGCACTGTCAAGCTTCAGAGACTGTTATGCCAACACCCAGTGCAGAGCAAATAATTTGTAACAAAGAATTTTATCAATTTTAGCTGCTTTTTTTCTCTATGCGAATTGTGTGTGAACAGGTCATTATTTTCTCAGATTTGCTCATTATTCGAAATGATCCACTATGAATAATTTAGACTAATATTTCTTGTTCTGCAGCTTCTCCACCACCAGTTCGTAGCTGCCTGGGCTACTTTTGTCTGAACAAACAAATCACATGGCTTCCTTTGTGCTTCCAGATTGGCTGGGAAGTGCTTTGCCGGGTAGGTTACTCCCATTTACGAGTTTTATATGTGTCCTCTGCAGATATAACTATTTCCCATTTAAAAATGCTGTTTTCACAAACACTCTTATGAGTTAATTAATTCATTACAATATTTGTGGGGAGTGAACAGGAATGCAAACACAGCAAAGAGAGTTCAAAGTTTTATGCCAGAAATTATTTTGCTTTTTTTTTTTTCTGTAATTTTTTAGTTCTAAGCCCATTCTTACACTCTTTTTGACTAACAGAAATTGATAACCAGAGGAACACCAGTAGGTTTACCTAGGTGCAACCATCTTGTGCTTTAGTATAAAGCAGAAAGGAAGATCTTTCTTCAATAGTCAATGACATACAAATTACTGATATTTCAGTCCAGGGCCAGGTGCTCCAAAAGGATTAGGAATAGGTTCCCATATAAGTCCAGTACTTTCAGGCATTTAACAGTGTATGTTTCATGAAGCATTTGACTTGATAATTAGAAAGCAATCCCAGATAGTTGGTGTATATCTTATTATCCACCAAGATACCCATCCTGTTACCCACCAAATTTAGTAATACAAGGTGGGTGAGATATGAGGACAACTCTTTTTTAAAATGGTAAACTCAAAGAAGTCAGCCCTAACATAGGCTGACTAAATCCTTCTTGGCTAAATTTGTATGTCTTCTCTCTGCACCTACCTGAAGATTTTGCTTAACATGCCACCTGTGGCAATCAGTCCAAATTTCAAATACCAGTGAGGCAATTTGGCATGTGTATTCCTTAAGCCAATCCATTCCTTTGTTCCAGAGGCAGCTATAATCTTTTAAGAAAGACAGAAGATATCTGAGGCAGGAATCTTCTCCACAGACTGCATAAGCCAGCAAAACCCAGTTTGATTTGTAAATTGGACAGCCTGAATAATCGAATTTTTCAGCATCTTCTGCGCCAGCCATGCAGTTCTCAAACTTCCAAGGCCTCACAGGAGAGCTATCCCACTGTGAGGCAACCAAATCCAATATTTATGCTGGAAATGTTCCCTTTGTGGTTCATGTTTGGAAGCAACTTAAAAGCAGAGAGAGATGAGCTTGGAGCAATCTGTCCATCAATTAGCAATATTGAGTGACTCCTAAATTGCCCGAGCAGGCACTTGCAGCGTAGCTCTAGCCATAGAGCAGAGGGTGAGGGATGAGGCACGAGGTGGAGAGGAGCACCCAGCTTGCTGCTTCATTTTGCCTTTGTACACCACATGGTGCACAGGGGCTCCAGTACCAGCTGAAACTGCTTCACAGAGCTCCTGTTCTCCATGAGTCACTGAGGGTGAGTCACACACGCCACCGACACAGGAGCAGAAAGCCTTCCAGTTTGCAAATGGTAAGTGATGACGACAGTTAAACAAGGGAGTCCAGTGTGACTCTCCTATTCCATGATATGTCATTACAAGCTTGATGGAGCACCCGCAAGGAAAATACTGCGCTCCAACTGGTTCATTACTTGTCCTTTCCTGGATAAAAGGAACATCCATACACATTTTAAGTTTCAACTTCAAATTCTTTTATGCTTTCATCCTCAGAGGGGTGACTATGGAGAATGTCTGTATTGCAGCTATATCCATCTATTTACCTGCATTTCCCTACTCCACCCCAGTAAAAGCCAAAACCAGGGGTTATGCAGAGCTCTACGATGGTACCTCCAGGAAGAAAAAATGTGGGTTAGAAGGATATTTTTAAAATTTCTAAAGAATATTTTTTCATTTTCCATCCTCTACAGATGCATTTTCTACTGATCAGTACCTTTAAATTTTGCCCTTGTGTCATTACGCACATGGCTTAAGCATAGAATCATAGAATCACCAGGTTGGAAGAGACCCACCGGATCATCGAGTCCAACCATTCCTATCAAACACTAAACCATGTCCCTTAGCACCTCGTCCACCCGTGCCGCCTTAAACACCTCCAGGGAAGGTGACTCAACCACCTCCCTGGGCAGCCTCTGCCAGTGCCCAATGACCCTTTCTGTGAAAATTTTTTTCCTAATGTCCAGCCTAAACCTCCCCTGGCGGAGCATATAAGATACTAAATCCAACAGGCCATTCTTCCCACCAGATGGAGAAGTTTCCCTTCAGCACCTACAAACCCATGCATATGTAAATACAAATCTAATTGTATATTAGGTGTGAGTATCTAAATATATCTGTAAGTATCTGTAATCAAGTATTTTTAATCAAAGAATGCATCAAAAAATTGTAAGGTTGACCAGAAAATGAGCAAAGATAAGACATCAGAATTAACATCAGCAGCAAATCTTTATTTGGCTTCTTCCTGCCTATGTGCCGTAGCAGAGTCCTTAATTATATGACCACGTCCTATTTGTTTTCAATACCATCCTTTCAATGAAGAACAAGGTTTATGAAACTGGGCTCCTATTCAGTGTTATATTTTACCTTCATCATCGAGTATGTGGCTTCATGCACCATCCAGCTCTGCACTGGATACAAAATAAGTGTTTTGCTCCCCCCTTCTAGTTGTGGTGGTGTCAGAACAGTTTAGATTTTTTTGCCATCACTAAGAATTTACTTGCAGGATACTACTATGAAGAAGTGTGAAATCATGGTCTCTGGCCTACATGAATGAAAACTGAGACAGAGATTAATATAAAAACCTCAAATCACAGAATCGTAGAATCATAGAATACTTTGGGTTGGAAGGGAAATTAAAGACCATCCAGTTCCACCCCCCCTGTCATAGGCAGGGACAGCACCCACAGGATCAGGCTGCCCAAGGGGGACTGTGTCAAAGGCTTTAGAGAAGTTCAGATAGATCATATCCATTGTTTTTCCTGTGTCCACTGCTGTGGTTACCCCATCACAGAAAGCCACTAAGCTGGTCATACAGGACTTGCCCCTGGTGAAGCCGTGTTGGCTGCTGTTAATCACCTCCCTGTCCTCCGTGCGCTTTAGCACAGCTTCTAGGAGGATCTGTTCCATGATCTTCCCAGGCACAGAGGTGAAGCTGTCAAATAGAATCATAGAATCATAGAATCACCAGGTTGGAAGAGACCCACCGGATCATTGAGTCCAACCATTCCTATCAAATACTAAACCATGTCCCTCAGCACCTCGTCCACCCATGCCTTAAACCCCTCCAGGGAAGGTGACTCAACCACCTCCCTGGGCAGCCTGTTCCAGTGCCCAATGACCCTTTGTGTGGAAAATTTTTTCCTAATGTCCAGCCTAAACCTCTCCTGGTGGAGCTTGAGGCCATTCCCTCTCATCCTGTCCCCTGTCACTTGGGAGAAGAGGCCAGCACCCTCCTCTCTACAACCTCCTTTCAGGTAGTTGTAGAGAGCAATGAGGTCTCCCCTCAGCCTCCTCTTCTCCAGCCTAAACACCCCCAGCTCTCTCAGCCGCTCCTCATAAGACCTGTTCTCCAGCCCCCTCACCAGCTTTGTTGCTCTTCTCTGGACTCGCTCCAGAGCCTCAACATCCTCCTTGTGGTGAGGGGCCCGGAACTGAACACAGGATTCGAGGAGCGGTCTCACCAGTGCCGAGTCCAGAGGGAGAAGAACCTCCCTGGACCTGCTGGTCACACCGTTTCTGGGTAGTTTGATTTGGGATTCCAAACTGAAAAGCTTACAGACTAATGTTTAGAGCATTTTACATATTCACAGTACTTTCTCTGTTCAGAGCAGAGGTCATCTTGACCTCATGCACAGCTGTGAGAATCTGCAGCTCTAAAAATCAGAGCTGTGATTGCAGAAAATCGAACTCCCTGTGAAAGTCCTTTTCTGAAGTAACTTTCCTGTCATCAGATGAAAATTCTGGAAATGAAGCCAGGGTAGAATTGGATTACTCTGCTCTACCTTTGACAGTGCTCTAGAGATAACTTCTCTTCTCCCACTTTCCTTGTCCCAGGCACGAGACAGATTTTCATTCCCACGATACGTAAGCACGGAGGATGTCCGCCTACAGTCACCACATTGTTCAGATACATCATCACAGCACAGAACGTCCTTTTCAATGAACCAGACATGGGTCCTAAAATGAAAAGTAATGACATCATAGAGACAGTGCTACGCAGATGAGGATCCATAGTGATGACTAAGATTGGGGACACGGTGCCTGGCATTTTCTGATGTTCTTCTTTTGAGTTCTCAGCTACAGTGTAGTGCATACATTGCTGTTCTTGGGCTTACTTGTATTTTTTTCCCTAATTCATATTTCTTTGGTTTATGTTTTCGTTTCTTTTAATTTTCTGTCCTTCCATCACTTCTACGGTTGAACAAAGCCAGTTCTCAGCATGAAATAAACTGTTTAGGTTTGATGGACTCCAAACAGCTGACAGAAGAGGCTTTCCATAGACCATGTTTGGCAACCTTTCACAAACTTCAGCTATTAGTATCATCGTAATCTATAGTTCTCCATTTTGGCTGGATTCAATGGGGTTTCAGCCCCACGTAGCTTCATGGTAATAGGGCATCTTAAGCATATTTGACAACGTGACTTTCAGGAATTATCGTTTGAAAACAGTCTTCCTTGGCCATGATATGCATAATAACAATAAAGTGTAACCTATATGCATTGGCAACTTAGGCTTAACTGGAGACTTCCAGCAAAACTGATTGCTTGTGAGTATAACAGTGCAAAGTTCACAGGAGAAGACCTTCCTACTGTTGAAGTATAACCAGGCTAAAATTACATTTCTTTTATTTGGTGTTGATTATATTTAAAAAGAAACCAAACACAAAACAAAAAAAAAATAAATCCAACAATGCACTTGATGAGTTTAAGATCTACAGGAAAATATTTAACATTGCACTACAATGAAAGGAATTGGTATGAAGCATAAATGGCAAAGCAGTGAAAAGAACTGACACAAAGCATACTGGCATGTACAGCAACACCCACACAATCAAAAGCATTCAAGAAAATTAAAAAAAAAAAATCAAATTACTAAAGATCTGGCTAAGCAAGGGAGCTATATACCAAAAGTAATTTCCACCCTCAGCTATCCCAGGCATTTGAATGAGCTAGGATTTCAGCAAGTCTTTCAATCAATTGGCAAAAAGAAAGAAATTAGGAGTAGAAAGAGAACTCAAAAATACATTCAAATACTCCATTGAACTTCTTTTAGTTCATCTTTATTTCAGTGCTCACATTTAGAGGTGCATTTGACCCCAGAACTTTGAATTTGAATATCTTTAGATTTTGATCTGCTTCAAAATTAATGAGATATCACAGCCAAGTTTGTATTTGGCCTCAGTCCCAAGAAAAAAAAATCTAAATCCAACCCTTTCCAAACTTTGGCTGTTCAGTTTAACGTCCCAGTTTGGATTCAAATCCAACATTTTGATTCAATCTTTACTTATATCACTTTATATCATGTCGCAAAGCAAGAGCATACAGTTGGACACCGTGTAATAACAAGACAAAGCAACAAAGCACAGCATAATGCATCTCATACACTAACACTGCAACAACTAGCTTTACAATGGAAATGTTCTTTTTTTATATATAATTTGATCACCATGCCAATTTTACTATGCACTGAAGATTTTCAGAAATTCAAGGCATAAAACGCATGAATGCCCAGTGAGCCCCATGCGCTTCCATGACAGCGTTTTTCTCTTAGTTACAGCAAGGGTAATGTTATCAGTGCCAAGCAACCCGGATGAAAATTATCAATTGGTTACCAAGAAACCTAATGATTTCATCAATAATATTTTACCAGTTACAAAGGTCATTTGGAGAAGTGATGCCACACGAAATGTGCTTGTGGAGTGGGTGATGTGTGGGTAGCTGTTAAGGGTCAACACTTCATTTCTCATTTCTTTAATTGATACTTCTGAATGAGTATTAATTGAGCTGCAATGAGAAGAGTGTGCAGTTTGACAATGCGAGTGACAGGATGGAAGTGCCATTTTCAGAGTGTATATAACCACAGCTAACACCCTCAAAGCGTTAATTCCATTTTATGTCTTTCACATTTAATAGCAAATTTGCTATTTAATCTTTAAGACAGAAGTTACTTATTCTCAATCTACCTCTCACTTGCACTGATATAATCTCATGCCACTCAGACTGGCCTGTGGCATGAAGCACATCACACTTTCAAATCAGGTCCATTTTTTCATTAGCTCATATCCTTCCTGAGATGCCCTCCTTTACAGATGGCTGATCAGCAATCAACACTAGTTTGTTTCAATCAGAAAAGCAGCCGTAACTTCTCATTTAAAGACTGTTCCTGGAGAAGCACATTAGTCGAAGGCATAAAGCTGGCACTGGGGCAACAATGACTCTCACAACTGATTTCTTTTCAGGATTTTTTTTTAAAGAGATAGACCTGTTATATATGGAGACATGTTTTTCATTTTCAAACAAAACATAATGAAATCCATGCCTTCATGTGTTGCGGGGAGCCCTTCATATAGCCTGTGCAGGTGCCAATAGACTGTAAATCAGAAGAGTGAGTACAAAAGGTAGCAAAAGCCCAGGAGGAAGCCAGGGAATAGTTCCCATATGTACATGCTGACACTTTCTCCCTCTCCGTTCCTCCTCCAACGATGCAGTGTGTTGCCCTTTGAGCCTGCTTGACTGAGGTTAAGCATTTACACTTCTTCAGAGGTCCAGTCTGTCCACTCAGGGAGATACTGACTTTCATAGCAGGAGACTTCAAAATTATTTCCTCTCTGCTTGGGCAGCTCAAAAACATATACACACAGAAGCAAAGGTCAGATGTCATCCAAGTGGCAGGAGAGTGCCAGCTAAACACTTGGGATATATTTTTATATTGGTCTCAGATCAGCCTCCAATTCTACAGGAATCTAGTCAGCACCTACAATTCGCTCCAGTGCATTAACCCAGGGTGCAAATGATAGGATTTACCCTTCCAGGCACAGGCTTGTGGGTGCAGTCAGATAGCTAGATAACTTAATGATATCATTTGCACTCAGAGTTAACTGCAGGTAGAAAAGAAACCTGGAGTGGCTGGAAAAAGAGACATCTTTTTTTACCTTCTTCTCCCCCTTCTGAAAATCATATTTCTTGCACTAAGTGAGGAATTACTTTTTAGCTTTCAGACCAGAAAATACAGAGCTGCTCAACAGTTCTTTCCCTGTGGTGGCCATTTGCAGTTGAGCACATCAGTCTCCTGCTCAGACTTTTTCCTTGTTTGCGTGAGCTGGCAATCCACGGGCAACTCACTTATTTTTCCTTACTCACCTTCTGCCTTCTGCTCCTTCATTTCATGCACATACCTGCTTTTATATTTGAGTTCACCCCAGTAGTAACTTTTTCCTATTCCCTTCTGCCCCTAACATTCTGCTTTTTAATTTTCTTTTAATTCTGCCTTGTTTCTTTATTTTCTCACTGCTGACAATTTTCCGATCCCCAATCACTTCAGTCAAGTAGCCTCTTACCCACTAACACCCATATTCTTTAATTCATCACCCACATCCCTGATTCTGTTCTTACGTGCAACCAGGTCTGCCTCCAAAGAAACCAAGGAGAAAACTAGCTTCCTGCACACTTGCCTCCACTGATATATTATACAAGCAAATACATTTAGTGTGGTGTCATCCGCATGTCATCATCTCACCCGTGATTGCAGAGACATGGCAATGGATGGCAATCGCTTTACATGCTCACAGAAGCAGGGACTTGAAAAGGACCTCATCATTAATTGAGGTCTGCGGATGCCAGGAATACACACAAAGAAATTAAATTAATAAAGTGATGCTGGTAAAACCAGCACTGGCAATAGGCATCCTGGCGAGACTGAACTTCTCTAACCACTGGGTGTGGAACCACTCTGCACGCCTTTCTCATTTACCGTAAGTTCTTGCTACTTTATACCTAAACCAAATGTGGGCTATGTGCAAAGATATTCTGAGACTTAATTACTCCTCTGGTTTAGTATGAAGCCAGCGCTCAAAAGGCTGAATTATGCCATTTGGAAAGGACAATTGGTTATTACACTTATCAGATTGTTGGTGACAGGAATGGGTTAATTTTCCTAACCTTTTCTGTTCTTGTTCCACTCGCGGGGTTGTCAAAAGGATGGATAAACGTGTTGCTATTTTCTGGTTTTGTTTCAGTGTCTATCATGAGAGTGGACCAATTTCATACCATTTGCTGCTTTCATTACTGTCTCAGGGTTGTCACAAGAATTGATAAATTTCAGACTGTTTTTCTTGTCCTCATTACAATCTTAAGGTTGTCATGAGAATGAATTGATTTTGTGCCATTTTCTGTTCTCATTACAGTCTTTGTCATGAGAATGGCTTCATTTGGGGCCATTTTTGTTCCTGTTACTTACAATCTTTTGTCACAAGAACAGGGATTATTTGATGAAAATGAGAAGACAGCATCTCAGACACTGAGATTCAGGGATAACTTGTTCTTGTGACAGAGATCATAACGAGGACAGAAAGTGGTACAGAATGTATCCATTCTCAGGATGATTTTAAGGATTGTGATTTTGTGACCCTGATTGTGCTAACTGACTTAACTTCAGTAGGAGATTTTAAAAATTTCATTGTAGCAACCACTGCTTCATTCATGCTGCTGGTAGAGTTCTCCCTACGCAGCAAAGGAAAATACATTTATACCAGGGCTATCAGAAGAGTTACAGATGAGCACCACTGGAAAATTTCAGGATAGGCTTTGCTTTCCACAGAAACACAAATTTCAAACTCCAGCTGGGATTTCTGCTCCTTTTCACAGAACCCAGCTAGGAGTCATCACAATGAAGGCTATCGTTGGGTACAATCATGCCATTGGGAGGGTTAAATACGCATCAGAGAAGCTTTTTTGAGTGTCTGGCTGATTTTAGGCTTGCCTAACCAGCCTATGTAGCCAGCTTGATCTGGGAGCTCTGGGACTTTAAGTTCAAATGAAGGTAAACCAGTGACTGCAAACAAGTGCCTGCAACACAGCTAAGAATGAGTTACTGCAAATGAAAGGGCAGAAGTTAGAGATCAAGGCATGTACAACATCCAGGGTCCAGAAAACCTAGAAGTAATTATTGCGTTCTTGAAAGTGATCAAAAAGAAGCAGCAGGAAATGCTCGATAAAACAGACACCCTTACAGAACGTGGGGAAGGGGGCTAGAGTGAAATAAGCAATGAAAATGAGAAAGTAGTTACGGAGAAGGAATGGACAAAACTAGAGAAGCAGCTTCAACAGAAGAGAGTAGAGAATCCTATGGCACAGCCAAATGCTCAGAAATACTGATTTGGATTGTGCAAGGTAGAGAACAGAAAGGAAAGACTAGAAGAGAAGAAAGACAAAACTGGAGAAGAGAAAGATCTCGATCATGAGATGCACTAAGCTATCTGTTGATAAATCCCATCGTGGGATGGACAAGGAAGCCCCAAAGAGGGCACATCTGTCTGCCCGACCCATTTTTGGTAACGGTAAGCAAGTGATGACTCATTGCCTTGGAAGACCTTTTATTAACTGATTAACTGCCTTTAGGCTTGACAGCTTTTTTTTTTTTTTTTTCAGCAACTAAGATTTTATTCCTGAGCTTAAACTCCTGGTTCCATCAGAATGTAGATGCAAAATATATGGATGTGATTTCCTTCAGCAGGCCTCCCAGGATGAGCTCCAAAGAAGATGAAATGGAGACCTCAGAGCCAGTGCCATAAGGAGGATTCAGGCTGTGAAAGGAGACCATGCTAACTGCACTATGTCACTGAAACTGCTTGGATAATCATCCTGCAAAGCTGTCTGGGAAACCATAAGAAAATCCATCTGAAAATAAGTGTATCTGAGTAGTGAAAGAGATCGGTAAAAAGAAAGGGGAGGGGGTTGGCAGAGGGGGAGTGGATGGACGTTCCCCACTGGCTAAGTAAAATAAAGCAGGAATGCTGCAATATTTAGACCTGATAGATGACCCTTGGTATTTCCTGGGCCAATTTCTAGCCTTTGCTTTGTCTGTCCCATACCTCTCCCCTGCCCCTGCATTTACCATATGTACCTAATCTCACTGCTCCCTCTACCATCTGCCATTGTTTGAAGTATATGGGAATATAAGTTTAATCATAAAAATGGTGGCCCTGGCTGTGTATACTAGACAAATGTTCAACTTTCACAAGATGAAGTGACCTCCAAGTGGCTTACTGCTTTTCATTAATTTCTCCGTATAATTGAACATTTTTCGGCATCTCATTTAACAAACTGTTAAGCTCCTTATTGCACAGAAGGGCCATGTGATGTGCAGGGATTCTGAATGCTTCCCCTCATTCACAGTTCTCCTACTAATATCCTGGACATTATTAGTAGTTCACAAAGCCAGCACATTTTCTTTTTGATAAGTGTTCCTGTTCTGCCCTCCTTTGTCCACCTCCAAATGCCGCTGAGTACTTACAAAGAATAAAACCGTGCTGCCTAACTAGCCTGATGCTTTGCATTGCTACCCCTGCTCACTCAGTTGTCTGTAAGGGGATGTACTTATATCAATGAAGGATAAATCCCAGCTAGAAATACAGTTCCCTGACAACCTAATCACTGAAACTCTGTCAAGTAACCCCTAATTTTAAAGCAAGTGGTTAATTCCCAGCAAATTGATTTATGCACTGTTTGAGGTTTGGCGAGTTGTGTTGTTCATCTGTTATTACCAGGAACTCAGCTCAGCCTATTCATTTAGACCACTGACACAACACAGTGCATCTCCCAAGAAAATTTCCTTTGTCAGCACATCTAGAATTTGCTAATTAAATCAACGATGACATTATTCACTTTCTGAAAAAAAAAAAACAACTTCTCTCTCCTGCCCCCCTTAATACCTATGTGTGCATAAGCATGCACACACACAGGCATAGTTTTCAATCATTTTTGAAAGTCTGCAACTTTGAATGGTCTTTATTGACTATTTTAGTCAGGTTTAGATGACCTCAATAGACATGTACTCTCTCTATAACTATAAACTCAGTGTTTGCATGTTCGTCTGTGCGTGCATGTGTGCCTGTGGCATGAATATGAGGGGCCATATGATGCTCATAAGCAATCATGAGTCTTACTTCTTTGGAGCATACCCTAAAGGGTGAATTTCATTAAAATGATAGGGTTGGCCAGCAAGTACTTTTCTCATCTGTGTTATTGCAGCAGAAGTGAATTCGAAACACCAGAAAAGACACGTTGTCCCCCAAACCCTGTAATTATGGGTCCACAATACCACTGCAACTCTTTGTACTATTTAAGGTATGAAGAATAAAAGAACTCTGAAATTAACCTTTCTTGAGCATCCAATAGTTTTTCAAAGAATTCTTCTTCCCTTGAGAGTTTAAAAACTGCTAAATAAGTGACTAAAAAAAGCTATCCACACTCAAACTCCTGCCTCTGTAGGTGACAAGTGAATGTGGGAGCCTGTATCTGTGTTTAGATACACCCTGCCAGAGGCCCTTGGAAGTCCTTGGGATACTATTTCCCTTGGGGGCACAATGTTATTTTGTAGTATGTTCCCCTAGTATGGCTTTTACTCCCATGATAAATCCCACATTTCCTCAGCTGCTCTGTAGCAGCATAAACTGGTTTGTCAGAGTTTGGATGTTTGCAGTGCATCTGAGAAGAAAGGTATCAGTGACACTATCTCCAGGTCAAATACTCTTGGGTGATGACTATACAGCCTGTGATATCACTTCACCTCTGTGATGGGTGCATTATCACTCACCATCAGAGCAGGAAATGTCCAACTTTCCAAGGGAAAAAACAAGAAGATGACAAGGAAATGGGAACTTGTTTAAAAAAAAATGGCTCTATCACTCTGATCCATATATAAACCAGCGTGGCAACCTTCCATCATTAGCCTCAACCCCTAACCTCAGAA
The DNA here is from genome assembly GCF_032191515.1 of Phaenicophaeus curvirostris. NCBI lineage: Eukaryota > Metazoa > Chordata > Aves > Cuculiformes > Cuculidae > Phaenicophaeus > Phaenicophaeus curvirostris. The sequence continues at coordinate 5,019,683 of NC_091394.1, read as the reverse complement.
GAGTAGCTGTGTTTTCATCTTTCTGAAGAGCCAGTTAAAACTAAATTTCACTTTGCAACAGAAGCTGATCTTCAGTAGGTTTCAGAAAAATAAAGCCAACCCCTCCTTTTCAAAGGCAGGTTTCCCTGCACACAGCCTTGCTGTATACCGACTGTCTTTGGGATGGCAAAGACTTTCCAATCTCACTATTTATGACTGTCCCATATGTGTCACTATTGAGGCAGAAGTGGCGTATGGTACCGTGCCTTCCAAGCCAGTCTGGATGTAACACCTTCTTAATCAACCCCAAAGTATCCCTGATATTTTTCATCCTATTTAATTCTGTTTATTGAAGTCATTTAATGCCCTTGTTTAGTCAAATACAGCCTTGATGTATGCTTTTGGCCCACTGTGGAAAGGTTACAGCATTTCATGCTTTCATTCTTCATATCTGAAGCAGCCGTGCAGTTTTTCCACCAACTCATTGCTTGCTAATGAACTTTTTTTTTAAGCAGCCTGTCATTTTGTTTTATGTTGCAAAATAAGGCAGTCTTTAAGTGGGATCAGATTTTGCTAAGAGATGTCTAAACTTAAGTGAGATAATGGATGTAACAAAATACCACCAAATATGACAGCTTTGTTCTGCCAATGTAATTTGCTGATTCTGGAAACCAAATGCAGAACAGTCTGTGCCAGTCTTAGAAAAGAGGCTTGTTTGACAGATATAGACCTGCTTAAATATCAGCATACACTACATTAAATAGCAGACTTCTGCATTCATTTGTGGGTTTTAGTCACTTGTCATAACAAGGGGGGTTTATTTTATTTAAAATACCTCATTTTTCCTATCACTCTGGTGCCCAAGTGAAGTTGGCTGGGTTTATTTCCCCCCCTGCCTAAAGGTGGAAGGTGATTGGTTACTTGCCAGAGACACCCAACTCCTCTAATTATAATACTATTAAAAATCACAACTATCTCTTCATTCATTTCAGAAGAAAAAAAAATTCTCTCTACCTACTGTGTTGCGGAGAAACATTGGGTTGGACCTGAGTGTGTCCTTTCTACAGGTGAAGAAAAAAGTATATGTTGAAAGCTCTAGGACCACAAACAGTTGAGATACTGTTGGTTTTCTCTTGTTGATCACATGACATTAAGAGATGCCCTTAGGACCATGAGACACAGCCATCAGTATTTTTTGATAGTCAGTCTCTCAGTGGTCTATAGCACTATCTACATGTACCTCACATTCAGAGTTTTAAAGCATGTGACCAAAAGTTATTGGATTTACAAGGTGTCTGTGTTCATCTGAATTTTTTACTATCCCCTAACACATGCATATATATAGACATACAAGGATATCTTCTGTTTACTTGGTATTGACACTTCGACATCTATCAAACTTATTTCACTGTGCCTTAGACCTGTCTTCCACAATCCCTTTCTCCTCTCTGCAGTTCTCCAGTATTACTTTTTTACACTCTCCATTTTTCATATTTAAAGTTTTAAGATGTTTGGACCTTGGTTTTTAACAGTAACATATTTCTTCACTTAAATATTGGTATACCTTGGTAAGGTCCTGGTGCCATTCCATGTGCTGATTCTGACACTTTCAAGTAAAATTAACTGTAATTGTCACAAATTATATGTAGCCAATATTTCCACAGTAAATTCTGCCCGGGAATGTGATGTTGGCAACTCATCCTCCTGCAAAAGGAGATGTGTTCAAAATGATCACCCACGTTACGGCTCTCCTGCACTTTTTGTCCTCAAAAGTGTCATCAGCTCCCCCCCAGTTTCATGTCACAGGCTTAGGATCAGAACATCAGATGAAGATATTTTTTAGATCGAAAAAAATTGATGGTGATATGCTATGTCATCTCGACAGAGGATATGAATCTGCATATGCAGTCCTGAAATAAAAAGGAATTGTGCCACCATCCCAAATTTCACTTTATCTCTGTTTTCACTCATATGTGTTAAACTCACTGAAATTATATTTTTGTAATTTATTTGAATCATTCTACTTACAAGTTTGTTATTTTGATAGCGAATAAAGCTACTTTTAGCTAATATGAATTATTTGTGGGGGAAAACTACATCATAATAATAAGCAAAGAGAAGAGAAACTCAATCTACCCCCTCAATTCACAATTGCATCCTTCAATCCAGAAAGTATCTTTCATATTCTGGAGTACAGTAGATATTTCTGATTGTGTTAGTAGGCTTACTTTGCAAGTTTATGATACTTTAAGAGAAATGAATAAAGCAGTTGAGCCAAGACCTCTTCAGCAAACCAAGTTAGTACCAGTCTTCTCTTCTCCTCTCTCACTAAGACTCGTGTAGCGTAGAGTCAGTGGTTTATTCACACCACTCCTTTCAGTCACATAGCAGAATGAGTCGAGAGACCCTTCCTTGGGCTGCTGAGGCTATTTAACTGTCCTCCATCTCATTATGAAGCTGAAAAGCCCCAAAATACTGAACACAGAGTCATACTTCTGGCCACAGTGTAGTCTCTGGAGGCCCTGTTATTTCTTCCCAAATGGATAGGACGTGTGAGATTTACTGATTTTCTTCATGAACCTGACAATGTCAAGCATCCTGCAACAAGCAGAGCCTTACCTGTGCAAAAGTAGGGAGGACACTATGCAGTTCAGGCAGCTATGGCATGGAGGAATCGTTTCTTTCCCAGAGAAGTGATGGTGAAACACGATCAAGGTCCCTTGCATTAATCTACAAGTATATATTACTGAGAGAGCTGGGTGGCAGGTGCAGGGGTGGGGCTTCCTTTTAAGGAATGGGTCCTAGTCAGTGAGGTTTGGAGGTGTTAAACTGAACTAAGGAGTTGGATCTGAAAACTAAGCACTTTAAGTACTGTGTCCTCAGACAAGAACGGTTATTCAGATTAGATGTTGGTAGCATGCCTATATTCATAGCTACTTCTAAATGACCCAAGATGGATTATTTTTTTTGACAGAGAGAAAACTTGTTATTTTACACATTTTATCCAAATGGCAAATTGCTGATAATCTAGCAATGAGATTTCTAACTTCACCTTAAACTAGTAAACCCATGTCTCATTTTGCTTACAGATTTTCTCTGCCTTAAAGAACTAAGTTAGAGTATATTTTGAACTATTTAAGACAGAAGTATGAGCAAAGCATATTTTTATGAAGTTTAAGTTCCTTCTAAAAAGATTTCCTCAAAGTTTTGACCCTCATCCTTTAAGGAATGGCCAAGGTAGGGAAGAAAATTCTGACTTGAAACAGCTCAGAACACATTTATTTTTGTTCTTCCAAGCACCTGTATGCAAATTCAGTGCTGGGACTTTTTCCTAGAGATGACTGGGCTGAAAAATCCTGGAATTTTTAGGTTCATATTTAATTTGAGCAGTGATAACGAAGCACAATTTCTTCAGTTTAACTGTTCATGCCTTCAGCACCTACAAACCATGGACATGGAAAAATAAGTTGACTCCACATGCAAAACTGTGAGGTATAGCTCCCACTGATTTTCTCATAGGTTAATCTGGCAGAAGTAGAAATAGTGAAGGATTTCCATGTTATTTTTCCATTGAACACTAATGTTAACTATTAAAAATCCAAAATCTAAGCATTAGGTAGCATCTGCTGATTAGTGACTGAAAAGCAAGTCCCACAGACAGATATAAAGGTGACTAGTAAGATATTTGCCTTAGTTCTCCAAAGGGTCCCAGAAGCCTGGCAGCATCACTGGTCTCTGACACAGATGGAAATTTTCTACTCAGAATCCTAGGGGGATGAAAATGCACTTTATTATGAAGACTATTCAAAACAATCCATCTCCTTTGAAGGCCAAAACTGAGAGAAGCTATTTAAAGTGAGTTTAACGTGACTTCTGCTGTAGAGGATGGGAAGCCAAAAGGAGAAGTCAAAAAAAAACCTCCCCCTCATCCAGGCATGCCAGAGAAATGTGCAGGAGGCAGAGCTGCCAGATAAAATACATTACAAATCGAATGAGATCCAAAACATTGATGATCCCAACCATCAGCAGAAACAGGAGAACCAAGAGAATTTAACTACATCTGCAGAGAGTCCAAACTTGAATTAACAATGAAGGCTGACTACTCAGGTCAAACAAGCTTGCAAGACAGTGATGATCCAAGCAAAACAGTAGGGGCTGAATTCCATTGTTCTTGCTCATACCAAGTAGTTTGTATTATACAAATTACTCCATTGACTTCAGCAAGGCTACATGAGTCACAAAGTCCTACTCAGAATAAACTGAGGCACTAGATTTGGGTCCCAGGTGTGGTCATTTCCTTCCAAGCTCTTTGTTTGAACACAGAGCTAGAGAGAGGATGGATGGCACAAAAAGGGCCACATAATGGCTGTGAGTGGACATTGAGTTAAGAGATCAAGACCAGCCCAAAACAAAGCCCTCCCCATCCCTTCTTGGGGTGAGGACCGTCTACTGAGTTCGTTCCCCCTCACCTGTAGAACAGTTTCAGATGCACCACTGGAAACACGCTGAGCTAGATGCCTTCTCTCTCACCACCTGCAAAAGGAGATATTTAGTGCTAATGTGGCACTCCTGATGATCTAGCAGAGCCGCGTTGCCACTGTGAAACGTCATAAATAGGAAGGATGAAGGGAAAAGTCTAGACCTGGAATACAGGGTCTCCTATATTTTGTCTGGCCAACAGCCTTGGACAGGCACTTCAACAAAGCCCAGCTGCACAAAACGTTGTAATTTCTGCAGCCCCACCAGCCAGAGGGTTTGCCAAGGACGGTCACCATCAGAGAGCCTGCTGGGGCTCCAGGTCTCCTGGGCCTCATACTGGAAGCTAGCTGCACACTATGGTGTAGAGCAGATATAAAGATAAGAGGCTGTCATAACTCTTTTCCTGTGTTCATCGCTGGATCAGAAAGGCTGCTTCATCCACACCGAACCCCATTCAATTTTACACTAGCCTTTCCACGCTTAGCAAATATTCAGTACTGTGGGTTATGGCTTCTAAAAGTATTAAAGCATATTTTTACCCAAAACTCACCTGAAATAAGCTAATATGAGCATTCCCATGTCCGAAGTCAGCTTCAAGCTGAGTGGTGTGAGGTGTAAAATGCATTGGTCCTGTACGGTGGCTATTCACCCTCAAAGACAGGCAAGTCAACGTTCTAGTAATTGGCCGTACAGGGATCTAAAACCTGACAGAGGTAGTGAATGCTGTTGTATCGTTATCAGAGAGAGTTTTATTCATTATGACTGAAGCATGGTACCAGTAAGGATCCCACCTGGAGCTTACAGAAAGATACCCTCTCTCTTTTAATTAAAACACCCAGGTGTCATTCAATTTTGGTTATCACAGCTACGTAAACAATTAGTCCTCAAACAGTGCTTTATTCTTCATTCAAGCTTTCTTCCCTCCAAACACTCAGGGAGATATTTGTGACTACAGACTAATTTACAAATACAAGGTTTTCAGTTGCTGCTACCTTTCCAGTTTAGCATTTCACTCCCAGGTGATGACAGGAGTGCTATAGCCACCCAACCCAAGGTCTTCAACTCCAGCCTCGGGAGGAGGCCAAGCAAGCTGTGCATCTTTGCTGAAGGCAGTAAAGAGTTAAGGTCAAAAATATTTCACACATACTTGAAAAGCAGAATCAGGGCAAATGGAACGCTTTAGTTGAGTAATTTTTGAGTTTGGCAAAGATATTTAGAAAAATTATCAGAATAATTTTTGTATCATGTTCTTACTTATGCTCCAATATGTTACATTTCTGTCTTTTTTTAATTGGAAAAGTTTCACAGATGTTGGAAAAAGGTGGTTGATAACGCTGGGCTCCAAAGGGTTGCCAGAGACCTCTCTTCTACTCACCTTAACCTAATTTTTACATTACACCTGCCACTTTGACCCTGACACAGAGCAGGAATGGATGATCAAGGTTACTTCACCATAGTGCATACACAGGAGTTTGTCACAAACGTAAAGTAAGGTGGCCTTTGAGATAGTAGGGCTGCAGTTCAAAGACTCTTCTGTTTGTCCTACTTAATGAGGAATAAAACATATTAGCCTGTAATAGAGAGAAATTTGGTACCCTTCCTTCGGGAGATACCCAGAGTGAATGTCCTTTAGCATTTCAGTAAAAAAGGCTTATAAACATGTTTTTTCTAAGCCTGTGTACACAATAGGGGAAATCACATAATAGAAGTGGATTATTCAGAAAAATGTTTTGCTGAAAATTCGATAAAAAGGTTCTGGTCCCATGGCAGAAAGCTTAGTTACAAAAGAGGAGGAAAAGAGGCTGCTCACCACTTACAGTCCCTTATCTCGCAGATCTTATCAAGACTTCAGTTCAGCCCTCCCAGCACTGAAAGCGGGAAGAAAGAACTTCACAGTCACAAGGACACCCTGCAACTTTCCACCCTTGAGCCTGAAGGCATGTCTCACTTGCAGAAGTCCCGAGCATTGTGGCTCAACACAGGTAAAAATAATTATTGCCGTTACTAGCAATATTGACGATTTTCCAGCTAACAGAGTTCCAGTTGGCATCGAGTGTGGTAACTGGACCCGCACTGTGCATCACACACAGATGTCCCTACAGAGGAAGCTGGAGATTTCCACCTCCCCACCCCTGCCTTTGCTTTCCTGCAGTGATGCGCAGATTTCCCAGGGAGACCAGCAGCTCAGCTCTTCTGCAGTCCTGAGTCCAAACTATCCCTGACACGGCCCTTGGAGCCTGCTGGGCATGGGCTTTGAGCTATTTCTATAGCTGGCTGCAAGTTTCATTGAATAAACGAGGCAGATACCCTTTTTAATGAATGAAACACATTCCCTTTTATTATAGCGGCTCAGGCAAAAAAAAAATGGGGGCGGAGAGAGTTCTAATAATTCAGGTATGATTAAAAAGAGGATATTTACTGGCTTGTAGGCCTTGGGGAGAAAAAACCAACACAGCAGCACAGTTTCTGTATACATCCCTAGGGAAAAGTTCAACAAATAAGAAAATGCATATAACCATTGTTCGTGTGCATTATGCAAGCTTTAAAAAAAATAGATAGGGCTGAGTTTCAGAGTATCAGGAAAAGTATTTGGGCTGCATTTAAGTGAGAAGGATTAGCTTGCATGATGTTGATTTATAAATGGCAACAACCAATCCCTTATATTCTTTCCTGCAGTCATCTCTCCTGCACGGTAATTCCCAATGTTCCCTTTTGAAAGCCCTTGATACTCAGTTAGCCCCGAGGTATAATGTTTGATAATATAACTACTGCTTCTGTCACTGCGTTTTGTACAAACGCATTATATGTGGCCCAGAATGGTAAAGATTTATGTACGGGTATGGAAAATAAAAATCAGCATTGATTAAAAGCCCCAGATAGACCATCCAATCCCGCCCAGAGAACATCAGTTATTTTGCATTTTGACGTGGCGATTGATAACTCATAAATGCAAGCAGGAATGACAAATGCGGATGGAAACTGGCTTTGACAAAAACGATAACAGTATCAGTCTCGAGGGGCGATGGAGGTATAAGCAGGAGCTGTTTAAAATATTTAATCATTTTATGAAGGCTGCAAGATGTTGTTTGACCCTGAAGGAGTGTGAATGTCACATGGATCAGAAATTGCCAAGTCTTTGAAGTGAAATAAAAAAAATGGTGTTATTATAGATCCTTCTTGACATCCTATCATTTTTGTATAGGATTAAAAATATGTATACAAAGCTCTAGATAAAGGACTCCAGCAAAAGATGTCTTGGTTGAAGGGGAAAAAATAGTAAAAACATAACGTTGTGAATTTTTACTTCAAAATCCAAAGGCGTCTCTTTTATATTCTTCTGGAATTGCATGAATAGAACCAGCAGCCCCCTAGTAAAAAGATTCCTTTGGTTTTTAACTACAGGGTAAATCACACTTTACTTTTGTTACCTTGGGTCTGACTCTTGGTCTTCAAAGAAAATCTTCGATTTCCCCCCCTGCCCCCTTGTTCTTAACTGAGCAACGGGTATTGTCTGTGAATGTATATAAGTGTATCCATATGACCCCTGGCTGTAAGACTACATTAAACATATTTATTTTATTATATACATGCATGATGCTATGCAGTATGCAAGGTGTGGGATTTTATTTTCATGTGAGAGGGAGGAACTGGCAACTCAACAATGAATTGATACGCTTAATTCTTATCTACTTTTGTGTTTTCAAATTTTCCAGGTCTTCCAGAAGACCTGCAATCTTACCAGTCAAGAAAAAGTACCAAAGCCACAAGTAAATTCTGAGTGAATATTCCCATATGAATGAGGATTAGTTTATGTTTCACTGTGGTATATCAGCAGATGAAATATTACACTGTATATTTTCTCTTTATCTGGTGTATTTCTTCCCTCCCTCCCTCTTCTATACCTTCCTCTCCCCCTTAAGTCACTGTTTTTTGCTTTATTTCATTTTTTCAAATCTTGTTTAGTCAGGGGCATGTGGGTGTGTAGAAGGACATTTATTTCAAGGGGGGGATTTCTGAAAACCGTGGCTCTTTTAGGGTCTGCTTTTGTCTTGTCCTTGAAATATGCTTTTTCTTTTCTCTCCAGTTTGGCCTGTTCCATATATTTCTTCAGGGCAATTAATCATTTAGACTTTACATATAATTTGTTTATTCAGTAGTTACATATATATGCAACCTTTCTTTTCTCCCCTCCCATTAAAGATTTTGCTTTCCTTTCACAGAGGTTTTCATCAAACCACTGTTTTATGCCTTTTCCCCAATATTCATTGCTAGAAGCACACAAAGATCTCGCTTGCTTTGTATTTAGTTACCCTCGCCTTGCCCAAACCACTAGGAAATTACACATATTCAACTTCACAACAGACCCCTCATGGTACAGTGCGGTCATAGCTCTTTGTGTATCCTGCATGAACTGATCCTTTTATTTGCTTAGGATAGCACAGATGCTTTGTTCTTCACTGTAGAAGGGATTCTGCCTATTCTCATTTACATGTCCCATTGATTTCAGCTAAGTACTTACAGTACATGGTATTGCAGAGGAGACCGTTGGAAATATCTCTGTTATTGCAGCACCGCTGCACACTCTGCAGCAAATCTGCACCACAATAAACCTCTTCCTGCAGCATCTAGAGATCCTCAAACAGCAGCAGGAGGGAAATGCCTGATGGTGTCCTGAATGATACGTTACATTTGACTGTCACTTCTGATCTGCCTGCTGGAGCTGTTCAAACCTGGTTATTTATTAAAGAAATTTCAGGGTTGGGTTTTTTTTTTTCTTTTTCCTTCCATTCTTATGAATTCCAGACCTTTTCCTCCTCTGTTCACAAACGAGCTCCCCTCTGAAGTCTGAATGACAAGCCGAACTTCGTGATCTTAACATAGATCCTTACAACACATGGCTTTTTGAATACTTCCACAGGATTATTTCATGCTGATGGACAATGCCAGAAAGGACGTATGTTTTTGTTGCCATTTTACTCACACACCTTTCTCCAGTATGTCCCAGTCATTTCCAGGACTGTTGATTTTAATTTGCCATGTCTCCTGGAAACAACAGGGGAGCACTCTTTACAGAGGGGACTGAATTTATCACACATTTGGCTCTATTTTAAACAAATATAATTCCTCCTTGGCTTTTTTTTTTTTCCCATCACTGTAAGTGGGGTATCTCTCTACTGACAAGTGGATACAGTACTTGCCAAGGGGAGCAAAGTATTAGGAGCAGAATAATGTTTACAGACATTTCACTGCGTGAGTGGCTCCGGGATGACATGGGGAGCAGTCTCTCTGGCAACAAATTCCCTGTGCCAGGTCCTAGGTGCAGACAGGGTGCTTCCCATCCAGGCTAGTATGCAGCAGGGCTGTGATTGATGCCTTCATGTTTCCTTCAGCTTCGAGCCTATTCACAGTCGTGGGTGCAGGCAGTAGTGGGTCCGCTACCCTCTTGGAGGAGAGAGAAAAAGGCCAGCTCCCCTGAATTCCTTGCAGCTCTGACTCTGGTTCAGCTATGTATACTTTTTAAATACAAGCACAAATGAAGAACACACACAGGCGGTCTATTTTCTATAGCCACAGTCTCATAGTTAGACATCTAGCTACTTTTAATTGGAACTGTAAGTCATTCAACCATCAAAATAAATTCTGGTCAGAAAGTAGCAGCCAATTTTATAAACCAGATCCATTAAATAGACCTTGCATACACTTAGCTATCTCTGCATCCACCACAAATGAGAAATTTCTGAGCCTAAAGCATGGAAGCTAATTCTACTATTGACCTTTCTACAGTCATCCCACCTTCCCTGCCTGCTTTCTCTCAGCGCCTGTCGTCCTCTGTTTTCACACCCAAGTGGGATGGCACTTTGGGCTGCCAGTTTTATTTGTTCCAAAATACAAATTTAGGTCAACCACAGCACTCTTGAATTCATGATGTGGATGAATGTGTGCTCCTCACAATTAACTTTTTTTTTAAAAAAAGTAATTTTAAAATTTTACTTAAAGTTATTTTGAATCTTAACAGCTAGGGAACGACAAGCATCCCTTGAAGGCACCTTTTATTTCAGAATGATTAGAAGGTAATGATATTGATAATTAAATTGTTTAACTAAGATCATTTTGTTTCATGACAAAAACAGTCATACCAGTAGAAAAAGTAAAACCTGAATGAATTTAGAGTAGATCAAAATGATCTGCCTTTGTAAGCTTTCCATAAGCTGCCAGAAACCTATAATGGCCATTTTCCTTACATTCCTGCCTCCCAGCCTTCCACCTTCTTTCCCCCATGGGGATTTCTTTCATGCCACTCTCTAAACCTACTTGTTTGCTTTTGTCCTATTCCTCCCTCAACCCATCCTACAGGATGCTTAGTTAGGACACCTCTCCAGTATAAACAAGAAAACAATCCATGCCATTTGGGGACTTGGGAGGTTTGTCCCAACAGCTTGGTACAACGGCTTTGACATCTGTATCATTACTAAAAAATCAGCTTCTTGTGCCTTCTTCTGTGCTTTGTGTAGATCTGCTGAGGCTGCACCATATAAACTAAATGGACAGAGTCTGGTCAGGGCATTTAATTCACCCTTGTTTCTTATCATTTGTTTATCAGGCAGAGACTGGTCTAGACCTTAATCAAAATGAAGAAAATGAAATTCCCACTAATTAGGGAGATCTCAGCACTTGCTAGATCTTTTCAAAGATGAAGAGGTTAATCATTTGCAGTCAGACGGTAAGAAATGAACCTCTTGTCTCTTCCTTCATCCTCTATGCAGTTCCTCCATTTCAACATCCTTGTTACTAAATCTGAGACAATGTGTAATTATACAGAAGGAAATCTCTCTGGGGTATAGCTGAAGTTGCTTAAATTGTGCTGATTTACAAAGATGAAGGATTTTTATTTTTTTCCCGAACAAGAAAAAAAATTACCTTTTTTTTCATAATGGCAAACAACCTCCTGCAAAGTCAACTCCTTTTCTGAAAGTCATTGCTAGTTTTATAATTTCTGAGTCATTAGATAACAGATAGAACTCCACACTTAGTGGTTTCAAATGTTTATGGTCTGCAATTCATTCTTAATGAGCTCTCTCCATGTCTTTATTCTTCTTCACACCCTCCTGCTGGGAAATGTCTTACTCTGCCTTGGCTTTTGTTAATGATTCCACAATCATTTCAGAGCCATTTCTTCTGCCTTATGTAATTCTGACACTGCATAAGAGCCTGGCTCTGCAGCCTCACAGTTGGAAATGTAACCTTTAATGTATTAATTTCTCTTGCTCAAAACAATTTAACCTCTGTCTTGGTTTTGTGATTGCTAAGTGTTCCAATTAAATGCCTCTTTCATTTTTTGTCCTGGAGGGCTTGATCTTACCAGTATTATGTTTAACATACCCTACCTAGCAAATGATGAGCACTCCAGGGTCCCCTCAAGTGTTCTTTATCAATCCATTATCTGTCTCATGAGTGTCTGTCACATTTTCAAAACAACAACAACAGAAGAGATTAATTAAACTAGTTTTAAACACTAAATAACAAAACCCACTACAAGTGGAAACAAATAATTACAAAGCAGGAGAAGGAGTAATCCAGGAGGAATAAATGCACTTCCCCCAAGCCCCCCTGATCAATAGTAACCCATGAATGCTATTTAAATGCTGACTCTTCCACATCGGGATGCAGCCAGGATCAGGAGTTGTAAGAATGTGAAAATTAATCACAGTAACAAAAAGTCTCTGTGCGCTTGTCTTTTTTTATTTCACCACCTGGCACTTAACAAAAAACATGCCTTGCAAGTTCTGAGGATTGCTGGAATGGTTTTACACCAGCATCCAGTGAGAAAACATCTTTTTTGAACAGAAAGAGGGAGTAGGAGCAGGGGGAAGGATTGGAAAAATATCCTCCGGCAGGTCACTACCCCCAGCCCTATCATTAGTAACTGGGATCATGACAAGTCAGCTGTCGGCTGCTTCAGTGGTATAATTCCATGTTTTCTCAGTTTCCTCCTAATGCCTTTTTGCCCAAACTCAAACTTATTTTGACCACCAGCCTTAGCACATCAGCTATTAAGAGGTTTGTCTAAAGCGACTGAAAGAGGGATAGAATAAGGCTTCAGTCAAGCCTGTGCCTGTTTATTCCCGACTAGCATCCAAGTGCTGCCTACATGTACGTGGACTCAAAATGCTGCATGAGCACCTTGAGAGCAGAGGTAGCAGAAGCAGCAGGCTGTTTTTCGTTGCTAGTGCTGGGGGCCATGCTCAGGCTGCCTACTGATGGGAGTTAACTGATGCCTTCGCAGCTGCCGCATCCAAATTCAGGACAGCAGCAAGCACTTCAGGTGACCTGCCACTCCCCAGGTCTCTCCATAGGCAGACAGATGAAGTAACAGTAAGTAAAGCTTAAGTCGAGCATCTGGGGCAGAGAGGTTATGGCTCATGGTCACCCGCACTGTTTGTTGACTCTTGCAGCTGTAATTCCAAGTACTTCTCAGACAAACAAAATTATTATTAGCATGCCATGTTTTACAGGTGTTATCTGAAAGCAGGAAAGGATATAAGTCATAAGGAACAACGTCAAGTCTAATGCGATATACTCGGTCACGATTTCTCTTCCAGCCAGCCATCCTTATGGGCAGTTCCACAGCAGCCCAGCAAAAACCACACCCCAAGAACAGCTTGACACCCTTACTCTTTCACAAGCACTTTCTGGAGTCCAGGAACAGGAGAAATAGCTTTGGCGTGTTTCTTGACATTAGAGACAAAAGTGTTCCTCTCTACCTGCACCTCCCCTCCCACATAAGCAGCTGAGAGTGGTTATTGTTTCCTCATTTCCACCTCTCACTTGCAACTTAAAAAGCTGCACTTGGGGCAGCACTTCTCACAGTAGGACATTGGTCTGAGAGCTCAATGGACCTTTGAAACAACCATGGGAATGGCAAGCAAGGTCTTGCACTTAGCTGTAAGTGCACCCATCTTTTCCTTCTTGTCTCCTGCGATCTTACAGTTGTGCTCACAGCACTGCTTTACCTGCTAGGGGAGATGATGATCTGTTTTCCTTTAGCTTCTCTTTTCAGATTTCTGCTGTTTTAGTGGGACCAGTAAAGGACAGGTTAACCTCTGAAACTTCCATTCTGCAAAACACCAGTTTCTAATGTCATTAAAGGAGTGCTCCAAGTATTTACCAAGACCATGGAAGCAATCAGCATTTATCCCAAATTCCTTTAGGTTTTTGGGGTACTTCTGCCAGGATGATACTGCAACAAAATTTACCACGACACATCTAAGTCTCTTAGGATGCTCCTATGCCAAAGTCAGCTGGTGGCTGACTGCCTATGGCTCAGCCATCGCGTGGCAGCTGTGCTCCAAGCCACAGAGACACAGAGGACACCTTTTAGTTGCTCAGGCATAGGTAGGTACTGAGTTTAGAGATGCCCTAAACATCCACATGGTAGGCTGGGTGACCCAGACAATATCAGACCTTGCAGCTGAGGGATCAGCAGGACACCCAAGGTGCCTCAGACAGCCCTAGATACCTTCATTTAGGCAACTCAGCTGTGCCTGAAGTATCCAGTGCTCTCTAAAGGAGTGATGAAACTTTATGTGTGCAGGGCAGCCACGATCTGAAACCTGGCAGTAACAAAGGAAGGTGCCGCTGTGAGCTGGCAGGACGGCATTGCTCTGTAGAAGTCAATATTTACAAGACACTGCCAGATGGGTGTGCTGATCGTCCTCATCCCCAGACTAATCAAGAGCCAAAGGAAGCAGGTCAACATTTTTAATGTTCAGCTCTCCCTTATTGGTTTATGTCCACATCTCTGCATAGGAAGGAGACCTTTTCAGCATTAATGAGATCTCAGCATCCTTTTCAATTACATCGTGGCCACAGAAAGCTGTTGAATAAATGCATTTTTATTTTCAGGCTCGCAATTTTTACCTGTATTTATCACAACAGCTCTTGCAATCACAGCCACGAGGTTTGTTTTTCATAATTACCTCCTACAATAGTGTCTCGCTTACTCACCTCTTGCTCAAAAACCAAACCCTTGTCTGCTCACAGACCATAACACTTCAGGAAGAAATTGGCAATTTGTAGACTGACATTTTACACTTATGGATATTATCCATTGGCAAGATCAACTCATACTGTGCCACGTTTGGTAAAACTGAAATTACAAACCTTGCTTCCCTTCAAAAGGAACATGTTATTTACTCTCGAAACATATTTAAGAGTGTTTTAGAGATCTTCTAGGTAGAAGCATGATCTCAAGATAGACTTTCAAGATAATTTTCTTCAGATGACATGACCTTCAGCACGAGGCTTCTTCTGTATCCCTATTGCTAACTGGCATCTCTGCATGCTGGTTAAAAGAAACATTAATTCAAAGTAAATCACATGGCTGGTTCAGGTAAAAGTCACACTTGGAAGTTACACTGAAACAATTATTTGCCAGTGGTTTGGAAATCAATGCTTGTTTAAAATACATTGATAATAATAATTTAAGCTCTTCATTATGATCATTTAAACCATTATCTTTTTTCTATCTGTAGCATTCCCTACTATGAGAAGCAAATTAGGTGAACACTTGAGGCGTCTTCTAACTTTGAAGGGGTTTTATGATTCTGTGAGAATACACCAGCTATATTTCATTTCTCTTGAGGATTTTACTCTTGAGAAGATGGTTAAAAATTTTCCAACATAATTGGGCTTTCACTGGAAAATTAGGAGTTCATTTAAATAATTTATTTCACGTAAAGTGTCTTTTTATGTAGAAATTTTCAACTTTACATTGTAAATGCAAGAACTTCAAACCTGAGGACTTCAATTTCCAACACAAAATAAAATCATTTAGATTAACAATTGAATATCTTTGGAAAAAGCCTGTCCATTTTCAGTTTTAAATTAAAGAAAAACAAATTATATATGGGAAAAATGCTTTTTTCTAATAGTTCTAGAGCTGACCTCTCCAGTGGAGTTAATGGACTGGATCATAAGGTATTTATTCACTATTCTCTTGGGAATTTCTCCAGTTTTACACATGCAAATGCCAAGTATCTGAATATTAAGTGTATGAGCCTCTGAATATGACTTTCTGGAAACAGTAGTTACTCAACATTTATCAGTCTATGTAACAAACTTCTTCACCCATGGCTGAGTATCATCAGATGATGAATGCTCATGCAGAGCTTCTCAAGCTGTGGGATGGAACAATACTGGAAGGAAAGGGGGTTTTTTTCTGGGAAATAGTCTTCTCGCAGAACTATGCTAAAGCTGAGCTACTCGTTCTATATACAAGAGATACTGCACAGGCAATATTTCTGCTTCTGCTGATCCAGCAAGAAAGACAAACAAAACGGCTCTCTGGGGTTAGTATCTGTCCAAAAGCAGCAGGGAATGTAAGGATAGGTCTCCTGTGCTTTGAGAAAGGAAGTTTCTGCTGGAGCTTGTGTGCTGCAGCCAAAGTTAATTAAGAGTCCAGATTCAACTCAGAAAATTAATAGCAGGATTTTTTTTAAAGCTTAGCTCTGCAGAAAAACCTCTGATCTATCTGCAAGATTTTGGACAAACAAATATATACAGACTCAAGCCAAGACATTGCAACTTCAACAAAACTGTCACTGCCCAGCAGTTACCAAGACTGGGATAGGTAGCTGTCACAGTTCCTCAACATGTTCAGACAGCACTGACAACAAGAAGCTGCAATATAGAAATGCACACACGTGCATGCAACACAAAAGAAAATTCTGTGGAAATTCACTCTTCTCCTTTAACTGTATGTGCTTGAATTGGCTTTTCAAATGAACACGTGCTAGAAGGGAAAACAACTGCCCAGCTGCTCAAGAGCTCTGGCAGAAGAGCTTTCTGCAGAAGAGATGAAGGAGAACTTTGTGTTTGTCATCTAGAGATTAATTATTGTCAACAAGTGCCAACCTGTATTCACACAGCAACAGGCTATGTGAGTGGAACCATGGAACCCAAATAATTTTCCACACTGCTGTTCACTCCAGACAACAGCTGGACCCTTGAGCAAGGGATGGTGGGTGTCTGCAGGGAAGTGTGTGGACTCATAGCCACCCCATGCACATCACAATTCCACCATCACTTTTTCCCTGTTCCCCTCCAACAATGAGTTTCCAAACAAGCAAGATCAGCCCAGTTGCCCTGACAAGAAAGGAGCAAAGCATGGCTCTACTCACTCCAAAAACACTACGGAAAGGAAAAGCTTTGTCACTTGAGTCATCACTCAAAAAGGTCAAATTCTTTGGGTCTTCTCTGTAGCTCTTTCTCAAACACAAGACCCCATCATCTCTCTCACTGTACTTTGTTGAAAGCATTTTCTGATGTGCTCTTCTGGGCACAGGGTGACATTTGTGTAGTGGTAATGGTGTTTTCTTGCAGAAAGTTCATTGAATTATACACACATACTATTGGATTCAACTTTTCCCCTCCTCCCAGCATTTAACAGAGAGTATTTAAGATAATATCAAAAGTTGCAAAGGAAAGTTTGAAATAAGTAGGTGCTGTAATCTAGCAACCAATTTCAGTCCTTTTGTGTGGTGATAGATTTAATAATTTATAAATCAGTGGCATGGAAAAAAAAACAAGAACCAAAACAGAACTACCCATTTCAAAAGTGAAAAGACAGTTAACCTTTAAACAGATGGATAATTCCAGACAGCACTGTAAAATTATTAGAGCCTAAACTGTAGGTCTCAAAGCTATAGAATACATCTTGGGAGACCATGTTTTTGAGATCATCATAAATCAACTTTTTTCTTATCAGTCCCTTATGCATAAATTGACTACAAGGCCTTCTAGGTTATGAATATGTATGTCATGACATGACAACCGATCCAGTACTCCAGTATCAAAAGTCCTGTGATCTTTTTGCTTATACCAAACCACCAGCTTCTTCACGCTATACAGAAATAGTTGTAACAGCAGTGTGAAGGCTAGACCGGGCAAAGGTAAGATGAGGAGATTTTTCTGCAGGGAGTATTTTAGCAAATGAAAGCATGGAATCTCTGAAAGGAATCCTCTTTCCATCTTCGCATTATCTGCAGTTCTTTTCCTCATTAAATCATGACTTTTCGGAGACATTGTAGTTTCCCTAACTAAAATCTTTCAGCTTTGGGAAGAAGCAGAAGGCAAACTGTGAACTACTAAGAACTTGTCAGTCTTTTATGCCTTTGTGAACACACATGCCCTACCCATACAAAACAGCCAAGCTGACCACACTCCAGGATAGTATAAACACACACCCCACAAACCCATGCATGTGTTACCAGCAACAAAAATTGCTAGAAAACATATTGTTTCATTGTGCCTTAAAAAGCACTATTGAAAATATATTTGGTAACAGGATACATTTATAAATACAGGATGTGATCAAAAACCAAATGGGAATGAGGGCTGGGATGGAAGTGAAGCTCAAAGAGTGATGTTACATAGCTGCTAGGCTCAGATATGCCAATCCCTGGGACACACTTTCATTAGCAATAGGGAAGATGCTGGCAGTGGAATAAACATGAAACTTGATCTGATGATCTCTTGCCTTGATACTACATAGACCGCTGCTAATTATGAAGCTGCCTGACAAGCAAATAGTGCTCCATATTTATAACAACAGACAAAATCAGCCAATTTGTCATTTTAATGCCTGATATAACTTTGAATTTTTCATAAAAGCATCAAGGAAATGAGGACCAGATTTTCCAGTTAAAAAAAATAGGAGGATCGTATTTCTCTGGATTCCCAAAGGTTCTTTGTAATTTTCCCCTCATCATACAATGCTCCTTCACTCTGATGTCTACAGAGATTACTTTTGGGGTTCCCTTAATTACAAAGATATGGAGGTTCTCACTCACAGTGTGGCAAGGCAGAGCAGCCTAGAGAAACCAGTTTGCTGCAAAACCAGTATAAAGCAACAATGAACTGGTATCAGGTAGAATCAAGGCCTCACTTTCATTTATTCCCATCCAGAGTAGGCAGTGAGACTTCATGTGAACAAAGGCAAATACAAGGATGTGAATCAGGTGATTTGCCCTTACTTGAACATTAAACAAATGGGCATCAGCCACAACAAATGGAAGGGTTTCAGTCCTCCTTCACTTCATGGAAACACAGGCAGCATGCACAGAAGCAGTGCAATACCAGAGGTGGCTTGCTTACTTTATACACAAAAAACTTATTTGAACAGACACATGCTGAATGGAATATGCAACATAAAGCTTCTAAGCTATATGTGACCCAATTTTGCAGATATCTATAGACAGTGAGTGTTCAGTATCACATTAACATAAATGCCATTAAGTTTTGGCCCTGTATCATCTTTATTTTCATATAGATACATAATTATTGAGAAGAGGCTGTTAACTTTTTATAGACTTTAAATATAGTCTATCGGTTCTATGCCACTTTGTTTAAGGATTCACCCAGCAGAACAATTGTGTGGCTGCCACATTGCTCTGCTTTACAAAAAATGTGCTTCTGATTCATGAAGTGAGGAGACAGACATCCACTCTAACCTCTCAGGTGTATGATCACCGCGTACACTCGGCGACTGATACAGACTCACTGCAGGCAAGGTATGAGCAGAGCCAGCCTTTTAATTTAAGAAAGCTTGGCACCTACTTTTAATGTATGTTATAACCTCAGTAGTTCTGCAGCATCATAAAAATAATAAAGAGCAATGTCCCATGTATAGAAACAGAAATAATTTCTATTGGAATTTATGCATTCGGTGCAATTAACTCCTATTTTTTTAGCCTTTTTTAAGCAAAAGGCAGTCACTCAGTTTCACCAGGAGAAGATATTTTAAAAGCTTTTTTTTTATTTTTGACAGAAGTGAATTTGCTGTTACATCCGATGATGGGACAGAGCAGAACTCTGCAGAACATTCAAGCACATTTTCATCTTATTGTTTTATTTGGAGCACCCGAAAGAGACTCTCATCATAATCTTCCACATATACAAATGGTGAAACAAGATCTCAACTACTATCTGTTTCTTTTCTTTTTCCCACAAAATTGAGAATATATATATTTAGCACTTATTGTGCAGAAAGAGACTTACCTGATTTGTCTGTCTTGATACGGCCAGAAAATGGTGGGGAAACACTATGTCAGATGCTCACAAAACAACTAAGTATTTTAGATACTACTTAGAACAAATGCAGGTTTTGACTTGCCACCACCTCCCCAAAACTATTATTTTTCCTGCTGAGTTTAGTAGCTCAAATACCTTTGTGTTTTCACTGAGCATTACCATGTTTACAATAAAAAGAAAGCCCTATGGGAGTCTCATTTGATTTCACTGCACTGTTTATAAATTAGCAAGAAATGGAGACTGTTGTGAATGGCAGAGACGAAGAGAAGATACATACGCACTGGGAATTCAGTAGTGACAAAACCCAAATCATCTCTGATGATAAACAAATCCCTGACCAGAGATTGCTGGTTTAGCCAAGGCCTCTGCATCCAAGCCATAATCAGGGGTCACGGTGTGGTCTTCAAAACCTCAGTGCTGCTACACACAATGACTGAGGTTAAATCTTGCTGATGAAATCCCAGTTCATTGGTTGTACTTTTAATTTCTTTCTATGGAAATGATTGTAAGCAGTACAGAGTTGTAACATCAAAGTACTGTATTCTCATTGGTTTCATAATGCAGTATTTTAACTATTTCATCAACGTTGTAACGGCAATACAGCACTATTGACTCCAATGATTAAAAATACCATTGCTTAGTAAAATTTGCCTTAGTAAAATTGGAAGCTTATGAAGCAGGGAAAGGCACAGGCCATGAGAATCAAGAAAGATTTGTTAACATTCGTATACTCGCTGAGGAGCTCCACTGGGCAGCACCAGTGCAAGATCATTTTGATAACCTGCACTTTTCACCCAGCCATCAGCTAAGTAAACCTCTTTGCAAGGGAACTTTCAAGGAGACTGCAGACTATGCAGGATGTCCCCAAGTACTGAAGACTTAAAAATTTTGCTACTTCAGACTCTGTTAAAGTGGTCCTGTGCCCTCAATTTGTGAAGGTTTTTTTTGTTTGAAAACTTTTGTGACCTTTCCTGCTATCCTGAAGCACAAGTTAAATCCCTTCTTGAGAATATCTGCCTGAGCTACAGCTACAACTCTTCATAGAACCACCAGAAGAGAAAAAATGGATAAATGTGATCTTCACTTAACCATGTCCTGAAGCGGTTTCCTGAATTGGGGTATGAATGTTGAAAATTCACAATTGAATAAGACCTAGCTTTGAGTTTTCCCATAGAGATAGGGTTTAGACTGTTACTTCCCATAATAGATACAAATTTCAATGCAACAGAAACTCCAGGAGGAGGAATGCCTCTACTGAAACACTCCATGTACATTAGGTACAACAGGTACATATGTGCATTTTCTTGCCTTTTTGGGTTTTGCTTTCATTTGGCTTTAATTGTTCCAGAGCTTCAGCAAGTTGAAGAATTGGAAGGTTAACATAAATGTTTGGTACAAAATAGAACTGAGAGATTTGAAGTGAGTTATTTATTCAACTAATTTAGCCTTCTTTTCTCTTACTGAATTCTTTGATTTTTTTTTTATACATGCATTTGTTATTCCAACCTGTTTGATAAAGGCCTTGTGTGAATATGTTTCAGCTGGTGGCCTGTGCACAAGCTACCGACGAAGACTCTCTCTTCCCCTCATAGATACTTGTAGTTACAGCTGAGGAACAAGTGGTGTCCCCATACTGGGTGACTAATGCTTTTAAAGTAGTCACTTGGGACCTTGTGCAGGAAGGAAGAGAGGCTGGGTATAGGACTTAGTATAGAATCATAGAATCATAGAATAACCAGGTTGGAAGAGACCCACCAGATCATCAAGTCCAACCATTCCTATCAAACACTAAACCATTCCCCTTAGCACCTCGTATAGGACTAAGTATAGGACTAAGTTTTAGAGAGAGAGGTTGCAGCTGCCCTATACCACCCAGCGCTTGGTTCTATCTTACTTTCAGAACGGTCAAGTTAAGCTACACCTTCATAAGTAGAATAATAGGCTGGTGCTACATTTATAAGATGCTTCATCGTACACTCAGCCCATATTAAGACTAGCTGGAGATGTTTTCAAATGTGCTACCTTGGCCACAGTGCAGTTGCTACATTTCAACAAATTAAAGGATATGAGTAGAGAGATGCAGCTGCTCAAAAGCTACAAATATAAAGTAATTTAAAAGCCTCTGACAGAGGCAGAGAGGCAAGAATGTCTGATAAAGACACAGCTGCAAACAGCTTCGAGCCTTGAAATAACACAAGGAACGTGTATCAATTTCTGTCGCTGTGAACATCGACTACTGAAACTTAATACCAACCTCCCCTTCATAATGATGAAGACATGACATTTCCATTTTATTGATCTCAGCAGAGATGCAGTGCAGGCAGTGTTGAATGGAGTGGGGCATGGGGGCACTGCAGCCCAGGTCCACATATACGGATCCGTACCTGGCCCATTGAGTGGTTTGTTCCCTGGGAAGATGGGACAAGACAAATTTCTTGGAGTCCTGCACATGCAACTAAAGAAGAGAAACAAGATTAGAGTGGAAAACCAGACTTAACTACATTTATAAGGTCATCTGAGATTCTCACCATGTAAGAGACCTTTATATTCAAATTCATCTACATATTTGCATTTGAAGTTTATGGCACAGTGTATTACAGTAACATACCCACAGAAAAGTTGCAGTAGCTGAGCTCCTTCACCCTCTAGGAAAAGACAAACATGAAAATAGGTTTTTTAACACAAATGCAGATGACCTTATATGTAGGTTAGAGTAAAATTATCATTAGGAACACAACACTTGCTCCTCAAAGGACATATTCAGAAGCCTCAGCTTCTCAGATATTCTGATTTTCAGCAATAGGAAGTGCTGGGCATGTGTCAGTGGTTAATTGTAAGGTCTAACGGGCTGCACTTTACAGTACTTATTTAATGGCATCATGGTATTTGTCACATCTATGGTATCAAAGTTGCTAGTACTGTTATTTTTTATTTTCTTCCTACAAGTTACTGATGTGTGAATAAAAGCTCTTCAGTGTTTTTAACACTGTATAAGTCATGAAACGGAAGATAAAAATGTTTTCAGCACTTAAATGGAGGAAGGATGGAGAGCTGTTCATAAACACGTGACTCTAACTTTGTTTCTGTTGTACACTCCCATTACACTTTTCAAGGCAATATACTGTGAAATACAATACACTGTGAAAAGGCATGTAACAACATATTCTGAGGGTGGGAGGGTTTGATGTGGATTTCTCCTGGTCGGTTACTGCTTTAAGAAGTAGGTGCATCCCTCCAGCCAAAGTCCTCACTGAGCTCCTGTCAAGCCAAAGACGCAAAAGCCCTGCACGAGGTAGAGGGTAAAGGTGGAAGCATATCCCATAGATAAAAATTAATCATGGTGATTTTTTCACTGACAAATTTTGGCTCTATCCAAAATGGAAAATTATTGGTTTCTTTCATAAAAAATGAAAACATTGGAAATTCTCATTTTATAGTGAAGAAAATTATGTTTTATGTCAAAAGAAATGTTTTACTTGGGCTCAAATTAAATTTTTTGGGTTTTTTTTTTTCCCATTTG
Organism: Phaenicophaeus curvirostris; assembly: GCF_032191515.1. Taxonomy (NCBI): domain Eukaryota; kingdom Metazoa; phylum Chordata; class Aves; order Cuculiformes; family Cuculidae; genus Phaenicophaeus; species Phaenicophaeus curvirostris. The sequence continues at coordinate 4,996,615 of NC_091394.1, read as the reverse complement.
CCTAGGAAACCAAAAAAGAGTTGTTGCTTTAGATCAAGCAGAAAGACTGTTTGCCACCAATACCTCGATGTAGCCAGCCATCTGAAAAGTCAGTTATGCACATAGTTTTATCTAAAGCAACTTTTGACTCTGCTGTGCTACAGAACAAAAACTGGGAGAGGCTTCATTTTTCCTGCCTGCAGGCAGAAAACAGCAATATGATTTTCCACTACTTTAGCTGGATCTTCTGGCTAAGATAGGCTGAGAAATACCCTTGTGCAAGCTGTGGCAGAAATAGCATCCCGCAAGACATGGAAGCAACCTGCTGTGAGAAGGACGTGTGAGAGCAGCAGATCATCTACTGAAAGGAAAAGGAGGTGCAGGACATGGGGAAGCAGGCAAATGGAGACCAAGTGGCATGAATCATGGAATCATAGAATCGCTGATTGGAAAAGACCCACTGGATCATTGAGTCCAACTGTTCCTATCAATCACTAAACCATGTCCCTCAGCACCTCATCCACCCGTCCCTTAAACCCCTCCAGGGAAGGTGACGCCTGATGCCTAAGCAGATATATTGGTTGCATCTACTGCTGGCTTCTTCTATCCTGCAACATTCCTTGTGTCATTATACCAGCTGTGAGTAGTTATTAGTACGTTAGGGCTTCAGGAGCAAGTGTGCTGGTCTGGGTTCCTGAAAACCAGGTAAGGGAGGCAGGATATTAATGAGCACCAGGGTTGCTAGGAATAAGGCTCCTCCCTGTCCATGGAGACACTAACCTGTCTGTGATGGTGTGTCCCCACTGCTAACCAGAACCCTGCCTCTGTCTGACCAAGCACCATGTGGAGTGACGTCCTTTTCAGTGGACACATATGCTTGCCTGGTCAGAAGGGATTTGTGGAACCTTGGGAGCCAATTGCCATCTCCTGCCAGCCGCAATGCATGGCTGCTATAAATTCAGGTGTATTGGCAACAGACATAATTGCAATGTACTCTCTGTTAGTTGTCCACATCAAATTTCCTAGCCATAAGTATGACCTAAATTATAGAATCATAGAATCATAGAATAACCAGGTTGGAAGAGACCCACCGGATCATCGAGTCCAACCATTCCTATCAAACACTAAACCATGCCCCTCAGCACCTCGTCCACCCGTGGGCTGGCACAGCCTCCCTTGTCCTTGTGGGTTGACATAGACTCTTGCCACAGCTTCTCCAAGGTCTCCACTCCTATGCAATGTCCAGAGTCATTTCTAGCTCGTGTAGCTCTGCATCAGGCAAGAACCACACTTGGCTTTGTGTTGTTAGTTGCACTTCAGGAACACCAGTCCACAGGGTTGTCCACCTAGTGGATGAGAGAAAGGTTGTGGAAATAGTGTTCCTGGGCTTTTTAGTGCCTTTAGTGGCTGCAACTGTTTTTGACAGTGTTCAAAGCTATCTCAGAGTTCCTTAAGACCTTTTTAGAAGCATGAAGAGAAGGACCTCCCTGCCTTGAAAGCTGAGTGGAGAAGACAAGACTTTTTAAGGTTATGCTATGCTTCCTCAGGAATTAAAATTCCTGAAGGAGTGACTTTTTCACTAGTAAAGACAATTTCTGAATTATGTTGTGTATCATACTCAAAACACAGAAGTATCTCTCAAATGTGCCATTACAATGAATATGTATTATAGTTGCAATAATTTAGCAGGAGGCCAGTAGAGCTGATAAAGCCTGGGACAACTTATGAAAATGCCCAAAAAGGAATAATTTATATTTTTTTTCTAGTCATGGATATAATAAGTATATTTTCCTAGGCACAGCCTGCAATTCTTTCCTCCCTATAGAGTAAATCTGTTTCCCCAGTCAAATGCACAGCACCAGCTGAAGTGAATGGGGTGTGTGTTTGCTTTGTTTTTCTTATTAAATATAGATTTGTGGTCAATCAGGAGTTGTAAAAATATTACCAAGGTGGTTACAGCCAATAATATTTCCCTTTGATAATTTTATGGCCCTGTGGTCAAGACATGAGTGTCTAGAGTGTGAAAGGAAGCAGAGCCTGATTCTGCATGCCATTACCAACTTGCTAGTAATTTGAAAACTGAAAAGTCAACAAAAAAGTGCAATGTATTTTTACTGTAGCTGTTGCTGCAGTAGTCATGGCCAGCCACACAGATTTGCAGGCTAAATCCTCACCACTGGCACAGTATTCGCTTCCCTCTCCCCTTTGTCCCCCCTCCTCTTTGCAATCATCACTGTTTTCCCTGACCTACAAGAAGCCATCACCAGAGATGAGTATATTTTCATGAATATTGTTTCTATCCATCACACACATCTGGCCAAGAAAGGCAAAGGCCCCTCACCACAAGAAGGATGTTGAGGCTCTGGAGCGAGTCCAGAGAAGAGCAACAAAGCTGGTGAGGGGGCTGGAGAACAGGCCTTATGAGGAGCGGCTGAGAGAGCTGGGGGTGTTCAGCCTGGAGAAGAGGAGGCTGAGGGGAGACCTCATTGCTCTCTACAACTACCTGAAAGGAGGTTGTGGAGAGGAGGGAGCTGGGCTCTTCTCCCAAGTGACAGGGGACAGGATGAGAGGGAATGGCCTCAAGCTCCACCAGGGGAGGTTTAGGCTGAACATTAGGAAAAAATTTTTCACAGAAAGGGTCATTGGTCCCTGGCAGAGGCTGCCCAGGGAGGTGGTTGAGTCACCTTCCCTGGAGGGGTTTAAGGGACGGGTGGATGAGGTGCTGAGGGACATGGTTTAGTGTTTCATAGGAATGGTTGGACTCGATGATCCAATGGGTCTTTTCCAACCTGGTGATTCCATGATTCTATGATTCTGTGACTCTATGCCAAGCTGATAAGCATGGAAATGGATGGCATTAGGGCCCCGCATGGGTAATTAGAGAGTAGTAAACAAATATCCACAAGGTAAACGGCACAACGGTTGCCCTTTTCTGGCTATGCCAGCAGGGAATATGCAAAGGTCTGTAGATGGGCTCAAAAGCCTACAGAAAACGCAAAACAAAATCAGCACTACCCCTTAGGGCATAGTGAAGGCAGTTATCTGAAACTGTGGGTTCCTCCCCATACCCTGACTGCAGAAATTGAGATGTTGAAGCAGACCTGATGGGACAAAATGCTTAGAGCTGGAGATGCACAGTTGCCACCATCCAGCCTCACCTGGCCAAATTCGGCAACTAAAGCCGTGCAGCTGAGGCTCAAAAATCCCTTGCCCCCACACACCCTGCAGGGTAAGGGGAGAGGGAAATGAGAATAAGAAAAAGAATTACTGGTTAGAAACTAGAACTACAGTTTTAATGAAATGATAATGATAACGATGGAAATAATTAGAAAGTAATAAAATATATACAAATACATGTTATTGTACCCCCAGTAGAAAAATGTCTCAAAAACATGCAGTAAGTTCTCAGAGAATGAAGCTACTTACAGCTAGTGAGCTAGTCTTAAACTTACTTTAATTTACCTCAAACTACAACAGTCCAGTACCATTTCCCTTCATCAGCTCTGTAGTCACCACATACAGAACCTGCAGGTTCATGCTCCAGGTTGTTAAAAATGGTTCATCAGTCTGGAATGTGGAAAACTGGAACTTCCAGAAGGAAAACACACTTCAAAAATGACAGGTTTTTTCTCCCTGTTATGATCTGAAGATGTTTCAACACTAGGCATAAGGAGGAATCCTCTCTCATGAAGTACTGAGTGGTTGGACATCACCAGTATTGTTTATTTTCTAATCCTTTTCTCTTCCTTACTGTCACTGTTTAGCCCCTACCCCCCAGTCAGGTCAGCAAATAAATGCAGGCAGTTGTGAACACATGCACATAAAGGCAAATGAGAAAGGCTTGTGGATAGGAAACTAAAACTATAACAGCTTTAATGAAATAATAATAATAATAATAAAAATGAAAATAATATTAATAAGAAAAGAATAAAATATATAAAAATACACAAAATCAACCCCCTCAGTGACTCTGCATCACCACTAATGCTGCAGAGGAGGCACAGGGAAAACGTCCTGAAATGGACTCAGTAGGAGATGGAAGCTGGACCCAGGAACTGGATTCAGGAATGCATGGATGTAGGAACAAAAGCAAAAGGACAGAAGAGTTCTTACTGGACACCAGCGATTGAAGAAGAAACCTTGACCCTTGTGATGTCTCGGTTTTATACTAAGTATGATGCATCCGGAATGTAATACTCTGTTAGTCAGTTTTGGGTCACCTGTCCTGTCTGCTCCTCCCTGCAGGTGTGAATCCTTTTTCACCCCCTTGACTTAGGGCATTTCATCAACTCTCTATGGCTTTAGTCCCCGCAGGGATAAGTATCATCAATTGCCTTTCTGCATACCAATACGCTGTAACTTTGGTGATGATAATCATAAATTTTAAGCGTTATCACTTCTAGAGAGAGAGACTGTGTGGAAAACATGTAGTTAATTTTCAGCAAGTGCAGTTACTTAGATGAAAAGTTAGAAGATTAATTCTCCTCTAGCTCTACCCAGAACATTTACCAAGAAATAGCAACCAGTGCAGCAGAAGTGCTGCCTCCCTGATGAAATCAGTCCAGTCCCCTGATGCTGCCTCAGTTCACACGCACTACGGACAGACAGAGGGACTTACACCCTGGTAAATGCCTGAACAGCACACGTATCACCCCAACCCTACAAAATCATCTTTTCTGCTCTTCTGAGACTTGCCACCCACACAGGGTGAGCTCCCCGCTCAGTGCTCTCCGGACAGCCCCAGGGCACCAGGGACATTTTCATCTTGCCTCACTTTCTGGGGAGGGCATGTGGAATCCTTTTCATTCTGATAAACTATTTCAACCTGTTCAACAGAATCCAGGGCATCAACAACAATTGTCACACATTTTTTTTCACTACAATTATTAAGGATTACATATACTTATTATATTACATATAATACATACCACTGTGAGCATGAACGCATAGTATTAAAAAAAAGTAAAAGATTTTAGCTCTTCCTGAGCATTTTCATGTGGTGCCTGAACACAACATTGTGAAATACAAAGGTACAAAGCTTTTTTTTTTTACCCTGGGAGGGAGGATGAGGCAATAATTATTTTCCCCATTTTTTTCCAGAAAGAATGTATCAAAAACAATGCGCCACTGTCATTTCCTCCCACATGCTTTTTCTGGTTTTATCCCTTCAGATTATTGGTGCAAATAAAATAGAATCCAATTGTAAAATTGAGAGAAAAATTTGATTTGTCAATTGGAAAAATGTTAACACTTGCAGAAAATTATATAGGCATTTTTTTTATTTCCCTATTTTTTATGAAAAATCAGGACATTCAGAAGAAGTTGAAATGTTATTCTGAAGTATTTCAGTTTTGTCAGCTGACTATTTTTCAACAAATACATTTTCAGTCAAAAATTGTCAATCTCTTTTTCTTCTCAGATCCTTTTGTGAGTCTCTCACTATGTTCTTACACTGCTATCCAGCAGCTTCTGGGCCCATGGTAAAGATCACTTACCTTCTAATGTTTTTCTGCTAGCTGGGTCTTTTTTATCCTGCACCCCACAGCAAGGGCAAGGGAGGGATTGAGATGCTTTTAGCCCATCCAGCACTCCCTCTGACTGCTTTTCTGGACCCTCCTTTTGCAGGGGCTCAGGCGAAGGTGACCTGAGTCAAGGGACAAATTGCCTTCTTCAGTCATTATGGAATCCTGGCACTGTAGTTATTTTTTTCTGAAGCACAAATATGGATTTATCTGGACATGAGTATGTTTCATAAATTAAATGATGTCTCATTGTGGGGGCAAGAGGGGGAGCATGCACTAGATTAGTTAATAGGTCTCCCGTCTGTACTGTCTATGATATGATGATAAGCATACCTAGAAACGCAGGAAACGATTCACAAAAGCAATCAGATAATGAGGAATATTATTCTCAGAAGGTCCTTCCTGTGTTTGAACAGGGGGAACAAATTAAAAGCTCAGGTTGTGTAGTAGCTTGGAAATAGTGCACATGGTGACTAAGACTCTTATCAGAGGCAGCAATGAAATAACGTCTTCTGCTAAAGAGCTTGAAGAAATATGTTACAAAATTATTAATAATGCATTAAAATTTGCAAGAGCATGAAGGCAGCGATAGTTGAGCTGTGTACTCCCAGAGTTTGAAGTGGAAAGGAAGAAGTGCTCAGAAGGCACAGACAAGGAGGCAGCTTCCAGTTACAGCATTAAAAATAGTGGTGAAAATAGAGGTTTATTATTGATGCTGCTAGTATTATATTGGGGAAAAAAAAACACTGTGCAAAACAAAACCAGAAAACAGTGCGTACACCTCCCCATTTTTGAGAAACAGAGATCCAGCTATATCCTACCCTGCTGGAAGAACAGTAGCAGCAATCAGCCACCAAGATCCACTGCACACCAGTGGCCACTTTCAGAAATCAGCATCAGGGATGAGTGATAACACCCGCAAGCAGAGAGGGTCCTTCTCCCACCTTTTGAGTGGGACTTTGAGATAGGGGCCTGGAAAACTTCCCAGCAGCCAGGCTGCAGTGTTGACTTTGTAAACTAAGGGGAGGAATGTGGTGATGCGATGCAGTCTGATGATACGCAGCGATATGCCCATAAAGGAGATCTTAAGCTGCCACTCACTGTCTGTTCAATGGAGGAGAAAAACCAGCCACGTTGGGGTGAGACCCCTCAAAGCAGAGGTATTCCAAGGCTAAAACTCAAGTTTGTGGGTACCCTTTCTTCCTTTAGTAAATACCACAGCAACTTGGTAGGATATTGAGGCTTCTGTTCAAACCAACATGCTAATGGTTTGTATGTCCTTCTCCCTCCAAGCCAACACCTTCCTCCTCTGGCATCATTTCAGGGAAGGGTTAGGGTCGTTAGGGTGGTTAGGGTTAGCGTTATGCTAGACATATGTGTCTACTCCAAGCAAGTGGGAAACCACTTTGAAGTCCATTGGGCAGTCATCTCCTTTAGTTTTGAGAAGAGTAGGAAAATCAGTCCTCTGGCACTGACCTATGCCTTTAAATAGCTAATCTGCATGATTTATTAATAAAAACATAGGGAGACATCATTGGAATCTTTACCACCATTCCATCTCACTGTGGGTGCATTATGACATTACTTGCAAAGCAGATGCCGTTTGCCAAAAATTTCTTTGTTCAATGTCATATTTCCAGCCATGAGATAATATTGAGCAGCAGAAAAATGACAGGTGATGTGCCAGAAGACTGAACAACACTGTCCTGGTTTCAACTGGGATAGAGTGAATTTTCTCCCTAGTACTTGCTATAGTGCTGTGGTTTGGATTTAGGATGAGAAGAATGTTGGTAACACACTAATATTTGAGTTTTTGCTAAGTAGTACTTATACTAATTAAAGCATCTTTCAGCTTCTCATGCCCTGCCAATGAAAAGCCTGATGGAGCACAAACTGGCCAAAGGGATAGTTCATACCATATGACATCAACTCAACACATAAACTGAGAGGAGTTGGCCATGGGGTGACCACTGCTCAGAGAAAGGCATTTGCATTGTGTATCACTTGTTTTGTATGCCATCATCATCATTATTATTACTATTATTATTATTATTCCTTCCTTTTCTGTCCTATTAAATTATCTTTACCTCAGCCCACAAGTTTTACCATCTTTTTAGATCCTCTCCCCCATCCCACTGTGGTGGAGCAAACAAACAGCTGTGTGGTGTTTCCCAGCCTGCTGGATTAAACCACAAAAAATGCAAAAGTGATTTTGAATTAGACAAAAATACTTCTGCTTTCCCTTCAAAAAAACCCCACATTGTTTCCCAGGTATGATCCAGATCTGTTATATACAGCAAAGTTGGTCAGTATAAATCTTTATTTTGTTTTTCGGAAGGTATGCGATAGAAAACCTATTCTAACAATAAATGCTAGTCATCTGAGGTCTATAGCTTATTTTGCAGCTCAGAAAAAAAAGCCTCTGTTCACTGTTGGCCAACTGAGTTACATTTTCTACTATTATTAATGCATTGCAAGGGTTTTTTTCATATCAATTTGAAATTATACATCTGGGAAATCCCAGTACAACGGCAGTCAATGCTTTGTTTCTCTGTGTGGCCCTTTGCAATTACTAGAATGTGCAAATATAATTTAGCGCAGGTAAAATTCAATCAGTCACCCCAAGCACAAAGAAATCTCCATCTCCTAGAAAAAACCCAGAGAGTGTTTCCCTGCAAATGGCACAGGGGAGCTGTAAGAGTTTCTAAAACAAATTTATTAGAATATTTAAATTCAAGTTGTAATGGGAAATTTAGCTCAATAGGTGAGGTGGCAGCACGCTGAAATGCAAGTGAAGCAGGCAGACAGCTTTCGAGGCTGTGGGCTCACTGAGGTTACAGTCCTATTTCTGCTTGCACGAGGCAATTGCTGAAAATCAGGCAGGCAACCTGCTCAAAAAGCAAATCCTAGCGGTGCAAGGGGGGCTGGGAGTACTGAGGGATGAAGAGACTGTCAAGGAGCAGGGGCAGAGCTGCAGCTCTGCCAAAGGAGGTCTTGTGAAGGCACCAGAGATGGTAGGAGACGTGGTTTTCAGGCACCACCACTGCCAGATGCCCAAGCCCTGGAGTTTTATGGGGCCTTTAGCCAGGCTTGCAAACCCTTGACCCAGGAGAACTTGAAGCTAGAGACAAAGCATGAGAGAGGAAAGCTAGCAGCACCTAGGCTGAAGCAGAGGCCACAGCTGGAGCATCACGCTGCCTCTGCCCATCATCGCTGGAGGGAGACACCGAGTGGGTCTCCCTGCAATGGTTGAGTGTCCAAGGCTGCCAAACACTCAGCTTGTCCTCAGACAGCTGCTGGCCTGCCCAGGAATCAGATCAAGGTTACAGCTCAATGTTTTTTTTTAAAATTACACCATAATGAGGAGATGTGGCTTTAAAAAAAAAAAAATATTAAAAAGCAAGAGAATGAAAAAACCTGCTAAGTATAAGGACCACCACATCTACCCTCCTCGAGCAACTCCAGCACCATAAACATTTTGTTTTTGTCAGGCAGCAAAGGCTCCCCCTTCATTTCCCGCTACGTTCAGTGGGAGCATTGTCATCACCTTCAAAGGAATCAGGATCAGGCCTCCAACGTGTTAATAAGCAACAAGAATTATGGAAAGAATTACATTTAATGTGAAGTCAGGCTGCCTGCAGTGAGCGCATCGTACAGCCTGTCACAGATCGCTTTGTGCTGAAAACCTACACCACGGACTGATCTGTGGATGAGACAACTGCAAGGCATTTCTGCTTGGCAGGAATATGGAGGGAGAAGGAGATGAGAGTTGAGTCAGCAGTGGCTCAGTGCATGTGGGGATGGCTGGAAAACTCCAGATACACGCAGCTCTGCTTCTGAGGATCTGAGCTCACCTTGGACATGGTGTGGAAGCAACAGCATTTCCCAAACAACTACCCTACCAATAAAAAAGACCTGTTCTGCTCGTGTACATATAAAATCCCACTGCTGTGAAAGCACCCACCTCAACATTTGGAAAGCACCCTTCTACAAGAACTTTGGAAAAGAAATTCAAACAGTTTTCTTTGTCACTTCCCTCCGAAAGAAGTATTCCCACATATCTCCTACGAAAAGGAATCAACAGAGGAACACATTACTCCCAAATATTTTCAAGCATACATGAAAGAAGGTGGGAGGATTATGTCTAAGGTGACTTCCACATTGTCTCTTTGCCCATGAGACTCACCTTGCCAAAAAGGTTCAGCCAATGTTCTTTCTTTCATGCCCTCATAAGCCTAAAGAAAGCTCTGACCCCCACAAATGGACCTGAGGCAGTGTGGGGCAGAACATTAATGCACCCATTAAAATAGAAAAATCACAGAATCATAGAATAACCAGGTTGGAAGAGACCCACCGGACCATCAAGTCCAACCATTCCTATCAAACACTAAACCATGTCCCTCAGCACCTCATCCACCCGTCCCTTAAACACCTCCAGGGAAGGTGACTCAACCCCCTCCCTGGGCAGCCTCTGCCAGTGCCCAATGACCCTTTCTGTGAAGAATTTTTTCCTAATGTCCAGCCTAAACCTCCCCTGGTGGAGCTTGAGGCCATTCCCTCTTGTCCTGTCCCCTGTCACTTGGGAGAAGAGCCCAGCTCCCTCCTCTCCACAACCTCCTTTCAGGTAGCTGTAGAGAGCAATGAGGTCTCCCCTCAGCCTCCTCTTCTCCAGGCTAAACACCCCCAGCTCTCTCAGCCGCTCCTCATAAGGCCTGTTCTCCAGCCCCTTCACCAGCTTCGTTGCTCTTCTCTGGACTCGCTCCAGAGCCTCAACATCCTTCTTGTGGTGAGGGGCCCAGAACTGAACACAGGATTCGAGGAGCGGTCTCACCAGTGCCGAGTCCAGAGGGAGAAGAACCTCCCTGGCCCTGCTGGCCACGCCGTGTCTGATCCAAGCCAAGATGCCATTGGCCTTCTTGGCCACCTGGGCCCCTGCTGGCTCATGTTCAGTCACTGTCAACCAACACCCCCAGGTCCCTCTCCTCCAGGCAGCTTTCCAGCCAGACTTCTCCTAGTCTGTAGCACTGCAAGTTTCAGCCAGTGCAGAAGCAATAGGGGCTTTTGCTTATCATGTGTAGGGAAGAATGAGAAGCCACTGAGTTTCACAGAAATAAACAGCAGAGCTGAGGGATAGCCCAATTTACTCATTCCCTAACCTGTGATTGCACCTGAATACAGTCTTTTTACCCATGGAGGGAAGTAAGGTTATTTCTGTGATCCTGCATCACCATCATTGAGCTATTTTCCACTCATCAATCTAGCAGGCAGCCTGTGCATTGTGGCAACTGATTTTCTTCACAGAATGAGCAGCTTTGAAAAACAATCTTTGTAGCCCCAAACCGACTACAGACTGTGTTTTCACAATCCTTCTGATCAAAAATGCACCTACCTTCCAACCCACTCATTTTTCTGCTGCTCTGGACTTCACCTTCAGTCCCAGTCTTTGCCTCCTTTTGCTCCTAGAGCACTGTTGTACCATTTCCTAAGAGTTACTCCCTTTTTCCTTCTAAATCACTCAGTTGCATCCTGTTTTTGTATCGTGCCCTAAAACCTTCTTTTTGACTATGACCTACAGCTGACTGTATAAAACAACATCAATATTGTAACAGCTACTTTGGAACTGTTGTGAAGGGGCTTTCTAAACAGGCCTGTTAAAACTTCTCATGAAATTTCGGGGGGTGGGAGGGGATAAGGGTGGGAAATGCTGTGCATGTGCAGGTTTTGATGATTAAATAAATCACAATTATTTTTTTTTTTTAAATGTACCAACTGGCCTGGAAATAGAAAAATAGAAAAAAAAAAGATGCCTATGGTTACTTTGGGAAGGTCTCATGGTGCTATGACTGCTTTAATTTGGGGTACAACATCGCTCCTGTCACAGCCTGAGTAGTTGCCCCCCAACCTCTACAGTAAAAATCAGTGTTTCCTCTGGAAGTTAAAAAATTTTTGAGGAAGAGAAAGGAAAGCAAGAGGATATATCAGACAGACCCTGACGCACCGTAAAGATGCAGCATTGTTATCAGGTATCATTCTAACACGCTTGCCGCTCTACACCACTCAAAATTTTATGACCAGAAAAACCCACACATACATGCCAAAGTGTGACTAGCTGAAGACAGCTCTCAGCATGTTAGCTTCATTTTGCTCAAGAGACAAACAAGAGATCACAAATGAACCTGCCTACACCGTACTGATGTGAGCAGTAACGTAGGGTCTTGTCAGTGAGTCAACACAGCTACCAAACCAAGCATTTTCTTTTTGTGGCTTATAGTACCTGTGAAGCTTTCTGCCTAAAAGCCAATCAAATAAGACACCGAGTCACTTAGTTGCCACCTAGAGACACATAGCAAAAGCAGCCACTGTATGAAAAGTTGATGCAAACATTTTGTTCGCAGTTAATGCAGAATGAATAACAAAGTCATATGGTTACTTTCACACCCAGGTACAGCAAGATCTATAACGCATAAAATTGATGTTAAATGCATAAAATCTCCTGCTTGGAGCATCAAAATATAGTCATGGCCTTGAATGCTGACGTTAAATCTGAAGCACCTTCCACATGTCACACGGACTGCAGCTAACATTAACACCTTTCCATCGCAACTGTTAGTTCCTGTAATTGGGCAGACTCCGTGGTTGGGGATTTCTTCAGAGACCTATTTTTCAATTAAAGTCTAAGTAAAAGGATTTATACAGAACAAGATTGTGTGCACACCTCGTTGATGCACTGTTTCAGAACATGATATTTGGTGGTCTGTTATTTCCTGGGGGGGGGGAAGCTAAAGAAATAAAGGCAGGATTATGTTTTTTCCAAACTCCCAGGTCCAGGATGAAACTGCTTCCCCAGTTGGTGTTCACGGGCATGTAGTCAGGCTTGTGTGACACACCACAAGTTGCCTTAACAAGGAGAAACCTATTCTGCATGATTTTCCTTCCGAGGAAGACAAGTGAGAAAAAAAGAATAGCCACTAAAGAAAACAAGAGAGGTATTAAGGCAAGCGAAAAATGAGAGTTGCTCTTGTAGCATGTCAGCCTAGATGCAGTATGGGTTTAGGCTACCTAACTCCTCTGCTACTACTATACTCCAGCCTGGGGGAAGGAAAGGTAATAACCCCATAAAATAAGTGAATCCAATGGTCTTGTGAATCCCTACTCCGGCCACTCTGGCTCCCTCCGTGCGCCTGCCTCTCAGGGAACGCAAGTGCCCACAGGCACCTCTGTGGGTCCTGTTGGTGGAGTTCAGGGACACACAGGATGGTGACTCCCTGCTCAGGGTCTGAGCATTGTAAGGAAAATCCATGAGTCCTTCCTGGTGTTAAACAGTTAAACCAGCAGGATTTGGGGATCTAGAAAATGAGGAGGATGAGATAACTACATTTGCGAGAACATTTGTTTTGAATCCAAACCATTTCCCCAAGTGTATTAATATGAATTACCAGGAGATTGTCTGAGGATTTATGTGTGTAGTATTCCAAGAGAAAAAAAGAGAAAGCCTGAGCAGGAATAGTCAGTTTTAAATTAAGATAAATTACTCCGAGTTTCTTTTTAAAATATATGCATGTTCATTGTTTACGATTGTAGAGTTCAAAATGCTGAACATGTCTGCTGAGAGGATATAGGCCTCCCCTGCAAAACTCTTTGCTCTAGTTATTTGAAAGACAGCCTGATAACACTGCAAGGGGGGGAAAAAAGGCAGTGGGGGGAGAGAAAAGGGAAGGAAGAAAGTAGGAGAGAAAGAGAGGGAGTCGGAATTCACAGCATTACTGACAATTGCTAATCTCTTTGGGAGGGGAGGCAGTTTTAGGCGTAAACTAGAAATTAAATTTTGCCAAGATGTACCACTGTACAGTCCCTCTCTATTTACATAATCAAATAAAGGTAAGATTCAGCAGCATGAATACGCGACCTACAAGTAAGCTGTTTGTTTCTTAGTAAGAAATAGAGACAGAGAGAAAAATTCTTTAGGAAGTTAGCTTTTTCTCATACAGTTCATATTATATGTGGCACAGGCAGAAGATATAGAATTTGCTACAATATATTAGTTTGATAACATTGTAGAGGGTTTCTCATCAAAATACAGAGATAGGAAATTATAGTTCCAAGGCCTAATTTAATAACAAAGTATGCTGTTGTTAAAACCATTTTTTTGCCTGTGCTCTAAAAGCAATGAACATTGTATGGAAAATCTGGGAAGAAAAATTGAAGAATTATGCAAACAAATACTGGTATGTGGCCAGAGCTTAGGAAAACATGTAGCTGCCTCTCAGTGTCCTTATTGCCCATAAAAGAGCATTTCATATGGTCAACAGCTCAAATTTATGTGGACCCTTAGGGGTAAATTTTCAGTACAGTGAATAGGAACTCACACATGCAATTGCGTTATTGTTAATGGGAGTTGTGTGGCTACTTCTTCCACTCAGTGCTAAAAATGTGCCCCTTGCTGTAGAAAGCTAACTATCTGCAGACCACTCCTGCTCCCACTCTTCTTCTCCATCAGCAGTCCCAAAGGAGCAAAAGAGAGTGGCGCAGAAAACCTTTTCCTTGTGTCTTCTCCTCCCATCATGCCACTGACACCATTAGGAGGGCATATTCCTTCTCCCTGGTAAGGACTGCAGCACGACATCCATGATGCTCCTGACCTTTCCCCACTGCTGACTGCAGGTTAGCCTTCCCACGCTTCAATCTCTCCCTGCCCAGAAATGTGCCACCCTCTTCACTGTGGTTTAGGTGTTGGAGACCTACCATGTAAAAGACCCACCGGATCATTGAGTCCAACCATTCCTATCAAACACTAACCCATGTCCCTCAGCACCTCGTCCACCCGTCCCTTAAACACCTCCAGGGAAGGTGACTCAACCCCCTCCCTGGGCAGCCTCTGCCAGTGCCCAATGACCCTTTCCATGAAAATTTTTTTCCTAATGTCCAGCCTGAACCTCCCCTGGCAGACCTTGAGGCCATTCCCTCTCGTCCTGTCCCCTGTCACTTGGGAGAAGAGCCCAGCTCCCTCCTCTCCACAACCTCCTTTCAGGTAGTTGTAGAGAGCAATGAGGTCTCCCCTCAGCCTCCTCTTCTCCAGGCTAAACACCCCCAGCTCTCTCAGCCGCTCCTCGTAAGGCCTGTTCTCCAGCCCCCTCACCAGCTTTGTTGCTCTTCTCTATCCAATGGGTCTTTTCCAACCTGATGATCCTATGATTCTATGTCTTTGTGCCCTTATTTCACTCAGTTGTAACCAACACCAGGAGTGTCTTGTCTCCACTGATTTTGCTGGTAACAGATATTTTTTCTTGGTGTCTGTTTCTACCTCTTACCCCTATGATGTTTCTCTAATGATGTTGGCTGCACTGCATCCAAATAAGCATCCAGTCAGGGCTCCTACATTAGGAACTAAGACCACTGCAGAAGGAGTATGAGTTGAACAATAGTTTGAAAATAAGTAACTGACAAAAACTTACCAATAATTATGAGACTTTGCAAAAGAGGACTGATTTTCTTTACTGTAACTAAGCCTTAGGGTGGCATACTAAAACTTTTATTGATAGCTCTAAGGCTAGAAACTTCACTGACATGTTTCTCCCCTAATAACCTGGCTACAGGCACTAGGACCTCAGTTACAATGCCAAATATATATATTATAAAATTTGGAATGAATTCCTGAACGTCAACAACACCAGAAGATGCTGTGCATTGGCAAAGATACTTTACTCTGATAGCTTGAATATCTACAGTGACTTTCTTGTAGTCAGTCACACGTCACCAGTATTAGTACATCGCTAAGCTTGGTTATAAGGCTGGATGTGTAGCTGCCCTCTACAGCCTGCAGTGCATCCACCCAGGCAACAAGATCCTGTCTTTATACCACATCCTGATCTGAAGTGTAAGTGAGGGGTCTCTAGCACTTGGGTTGCTGGTGGGTGCGGTTGAAGCCCACTTGGCTGATGATTAATGTGTTTCCAGCCATGAAGTCAGGTGTCCTGCTCTATTTTTTGAGTTTAATAGCAGTGGTGTCTTTAAACTTGGTCATAATACCACGTAGCATTTCAAAAAAAAGCATGTTGACAATATCTAGCCAATTTTATAATCTTGTTTTTCTTCATATGCCAAGAAATGCAATAAATCAGCAATGCAGAAGGTGCTCCTCCCTCTCAGCACTGGCTGGACATCGTTTGTGAATGAAATACGTCCATGGAGAGAAAGCATAACTTATTACGTGCAGGCTCTCCACCCTGTGAAGTAATGAGGTCGCACATAACAGCAAGGAGGCTTCACACAGAGGGAAACAATGGCCAGGGAGGTAATTGGTGCTCCAGACAATTTTTGTAGGGTCATCCTTGTAACCTGTGCCACAGAGACCTCATGCACGATGGAGGAAGAGCTTCATGACCAAGCCTCCTGTCTGCTTTTTGCAGTGCTGGCAAGAGATCAGATATCAATTTTATTTGCCACCGTTTCATTTCCTTCTTTTTAATTAGATGTGTTAGGTACTCATAATCTTGTTTGGAATTGGTTTCACAGCCCATCATATTTCTTAAACTACAACAGGACAATTGGACATTAGTTCAAAGCAGTGCTAATAATGCTCACTAGAACCACTAGAAGAAACAAATGGGAAGGCTGTTGAAAGACCACTCCATGTTTTTAAGCCCGTTGATATAAATTTAGCTCTAAGTCAGACAAACAAAAAACTCAATCATACTCTGTTTAATCATACTTTGTTTAATCATATGATTCCCTTTGGCCTATATCAATGGCCAGTCCCCAGCACATGAGGAAAAGAGGAAGAGGTAGACTTGGGAAGGAGAATGGGATTATCTAGGAACAGGTATATACCTCCCATGCCGTTCTGGGATGTACACCTTCCAAATTAAAGCCAGAGGAGGCTGCCCAGAGAGACTCATTCCCTTAAGCAAAACCATGACACAGAGGACCCTGCAAGCTGTGATCCTCCTGCAAAGCCAGTGCTGGTGAAGAATAGAGGGCTAAGCAACCATACCAGCATCTCATAGAATCATAGAATCACCAGGTTGGAAAAGACCCATCGGATCATCGAGTCCAACCATTCCTATCAAATACTAATACTATCTCAGACTGCAGCAGACAGTAACAGAGCTCATGGAAGCAGGGGGGAGGTTGTCTGTGTCGTGACACAAGCCCTGAATATTCAGAGATTTTGTTCTTGGAAGTAATCTTGCCCACATTCTTGCCTCCCTCCTTCGTTTTCTTCTTCAGTGTGCAGCCCTGCTCCGGTGTACAGCCTGAATGGGAATTGCCTGCAGGTCCTGATGTAATAGCTGTGCCATATGGTCCCTTCACACAGCAGGAAGGTGGAAAAATCCAGAAGGGAAAAAAAAAAAAAGAACAACAGCAACCCTGGAAAACTTTATGTAGAAGCTCAGCAGAAGTACAGCTGTGGCCACAAACAGAGGCAACAACTGGAATATTACACATGATGCATAGGGCACAGCAACAGCATACAGCCTTCCCAGAAGGCAGCTGAGCTTTATGTCCCATTTAACTGAGAAACTCCTCGCATACCATAAAGCTCCATTAAAGCACACAAGCAGGTGTGGTAACCCTGGTGTTTTCAGTAGTACATCACTTGGCTCCTCTTGCCTCCAAAGTACCATCCACTGGCTGCCTTCCTCCAGGTGTTTGCAGAGAAACCTAATGAGACTGATTGGGACATGCTGATCAGCTTTCATCATGAGCTGTTCTCTAGCAGTCCGATTAATCAAAATAACGGTATGTGCTGTGCATGTATTTTATGGCTACCCAGTTTTGCTTTCAAAACTAAAATAAGACACCTGTTTTCCCCACCCTGTCTTGCTGAGTAGTCCCTTTAAGAGCATAACCTTGTTATCAAATATATGATATACTATCAGAGCTGGGGAGCTTCATACACACATAAATATCACTCTTCCAGTTTGTGCTTTTTATACTAGCAGAAGAATCTAATGGAAATAAATTCAGTCCATGGGTCAATTACAGGCTTATTTTCATATTTATGGACTTAATACTTCCACACACAAAAAGATTCTAATGATAGCCTAAGGCACAGAGTAATCAAAACAACAGCTATTGAAAGGGAAGGAACCAAAGAAAAGTACCACTTTGAAATTCTACCCCCATCTCCTGATACTGTTATATGTACTACACAAAAAAATGCTTTTCCACAAATGAGTATTTTTACCTACTTATCATCAGCATAATGTTAAAAAGAAACCAAAGGCAAGAGTTGTTACCGAAACAAACGCCTCACTATTTCCACCTCAAATTTGAAGAAATTAATGCTTTGATATGAACAATCAAATCTCCTGCTTTTTTCTTCTTCCTCCTTGTCCCTGACTTCATTAGTAAAAGGGGCAGGATTTTGTGCCTCCTTCACAGATCAGGGATCCCCTGTGGTAACTGAAGAATCCCAGAGGTAAAGATCCGTGAGAGATGGCAGGTGTCTATTACTCGTTGACTGGCTGCATGTGTCCTTGGAGGTTTCACCACTGCCTCGGGGAAGGAGGAGAGGGAAAGGCTACCTTTAGAGCTGCCAGGATAGGCAGTGGAGAGGTATGGATTTCAGAGGGGCTAAAATTGCTGTTGTCCTGCCCTGTGGAGGGACCCCTTCTCCACTGATGCTATCCATGGAGGACACCCAGGAAGCACCCTCTACCCTGCTGCTATCACTTGAAGCAGCCTCCTCCAAGATAATTCAGAAATTTCCTCTTAAGTATGAACAGTGTATACAGGTATTTGTTATCCCAGCTTGTTTTCATGAATATTTTATGTACCAAGCAAGGATGTGTGAGGAAAGAAGGGAGCACGCTTAAGCTTTTGACGCCAACCGGAGCAAGGTAGACTGGCTACTGAGATATACTGGCTCTACTGAGACAGGAAATACTGAGAACTACATGCAGCTTTATCACATTGTTTCTTGAGCTAGTTATTTATTAACACTCACTGGACCGGAGCATCTTGCATTTGATTAGATAAATGATATATTGCTACTTGGAGCATTTTCGAACCCATAATAGTATCTATTGACAATCATAGAGTCATAGAATCATAGAATAACCAGGTTGGAAGAGACCCACCCGATCATCGAGTCCAACCGTTCCTACCAAACACTAAACCCCTTAGCACCTCGTCCACCCGTGCCTTAAACACAGTGCATCAATTAGTTTAGTGCAATGCTCTCCAGCCATCAAGAAGACCCTTCCGAATCTGAATTCAACACAAAGGGCCCTAAACCTCAAGCCTTAGTTCTCTAGAAATCTGACATGAGAAATAGGAAAAGAAAATTAAATATTTTCCTCGTTTGCTGATTATTTCCACAGCCTCTGAATGCCTATGAATAAACCCTACCACACCACCTGACACAAGAAAAATAGCCATACAGGAAGCTTAGTATTTTCTGTAACCTCAGTTTCCTGGAGCTGAAGCTCTCCCTTAAATAATTTACAGCTCTAAAAGTGAGATAAGACTATCTCCAGTTCTGGCTTTGTTGTGTATCCTGGGTTATTCTAAACCACTTTCTGCAAGGGACATCCATCATTACAGACCCAGTTTTACCTTCATCCCACATAGACATCTGAGAGACAGTGGCTGGAAAGAATGCCAGAGCTGGAGATAGTCTGCTGTCGTTTTAATGACTGTAAATTGTTTAAAGAAGTATACCACAACCAAGCCTCAGTCATTTGAAATAGTTTGCTAAAATGTCTAAAAGGTCCTGAGTGACAGACTCTAGTACACATACACAATGAAAATAAGGTTAATGACTCTTATTTGAGAGTGAAAAAGTACTTAGGGCAGGAGAGCAATTGTTCCATTTTATGCCATAGGACTCTGGATAAAGGAGGAAACAACTCCACTTCAGGAACAACACCATCAATTTTTGCCTCCTTCCAGTAGCCTTAATATGATCAATGGTATTAAAAGCAATAAGGCACCCAGTCTACCTAGGACCCCAACTTTTAGCTCCTCCACTCAACATACTATCTTCAGCTGACATCACCAGTATCTAGGATGAGATTTGCTGGGACCTGGAAGGCAGAGAAGTTACAGAAGCTGCCAAAACTATTTTGCTGCAGCTAGAAAGGAAGTAAGAAAGGGAAGAATTATGAAGACAGTAACAACTGGTGTGATGGATTTGGATATGAAACTGCCCTGGCAGCTGTGACCCTAGACCGAGCTTAGTACTGGGCCGTGGGGAGCTTCCTAACCCAGAGGGTAAGAAGGTAGAGGAGAACCACAGAGAGCATCAAGCTGACCTCTTGCCTCAGGATCCAAAATTGCTTGGACTGTGATCTTTTCAACTGTCTTCTCCAAAAGTACATTTTAAAGACAGTTCAGTTACCAAAAAGATACCAGCAACGTTAAGAAATGCTTTCTAAGTGGTATTACAAACTCTTTCACCACAGATTACAGCATGTGTCTTCCCTACCAAGCATGCATTATCTCATCTCTTTAAAAGACAGGTAGGTTCAGCCACAGAGAGGTCATATCCAAAGTCACACACAGAGCTGGGAATGCCATCCCATCAAACCGCACGACAGCAATCCAAGATTTGGTATCCACCAACTCCACTGGGAAGTCCAACATAAAAAAACCAAAGATGACGAAGTGTCATTTGAGGAGTTTACCACTTCCACACATGTACTCAGAGCGCTGTATATTGGCTCCAGGTTCCCGAACCATGGGAAATGGCAGGCTTCCTGCACGGCTGCTTTGGTCGTATTCCTCGTTTCAGGCCATTGTTCCAGACTGTATCTTTTGTTTGGGCCTTGGCAGGCAGCAAGACAGAGAATGCTAATGAATGTCTTTGCTTCGAGCACAATATGAGAGGCATCTCATTTTCATTTTCTTTCCTGTGAATCTTGAGTTGTAAACTTGAGCTATGCAATGGAAATGAAATTCGCCTTAAAATTATGGGCTTACATCTTTGTGCAGAGAGACGAAAGACACTGGATAAGCCAC
The DNA here is from genome assembly GCF_032191515.1 of Phaenicophaeus curvirostris. Lineage (NCBI taxonomy): Eukaryota > Metazoa > Chordata > Aves > Cuculiformes > Cuculidae > Phaenicophaeus > Phaenicophaeus curvirostris. Next base: position 4,976,150 of record NC_091394.1, on the reverse strand, counting down.
TACTCAGGCAAACCCACACAGCCTTAAATGTTAGAGAGCAATACAGACATGCAATTTATCGTTGCAGAATGGAAACTCTTGGATATTTATTAGCTTAAAATAGAAAATTTCTCTTCTAGAATTTAGATCTCAAGTACTAGCCGTACTTAGGCATTTGATGCACGTGATTGTGTTGCTTCAAAATTGGTAGGAGAAGCTGGCATCATCATAATACCACCTCTGGCTTTAGTTTGTTTCCCCTAAAATTTTACCTCAAGAATCATGCAGAATTTCCTGACATTTGGAGAGGTCCTTGCTGGTGGTTGACAGCAGCACCATCAGCAACCCTGCTTATCCCAAACCTGAAAAGTAAGAGTCTTTTCTATAATTATATACATTCTATACACATTTTATCTGGCACTGCACAGAAATCAGTTTATTTGATCAGACCTGTCTGGTGTAAGCAGAACTCCTAGCTTTATAAAACCCCTAGGAAGTGCAACCAGGAATTTGATGCCTAATTATGTCACACATACCCCCACCAAATTTCTGGCCCTCTGCTGGCTGAGATTCTCAAAAAGTGTGCAAAGAATGGGTTTGACTTTCAGCAGACAGTGTTGAGCATCTGCAGCCACCACCGCCTCCCAGGGAGCTCCTGTCTGCTTGACAGTTTTGAAAATCTTGAAGTCATTAAGCTACTATTTAAGATAAGAGCAAAGACCTAATTTTAGGTACCTGTATCTGAAATCTGTGTGCGCTCACTGCCATCACTTCAAAATTCCTTGCACTAGGGTCAGAACAGGACTTCCCAGGTCCTAATTTGACACATCAGTTCATACACTCTTGACCATCTCCTTTTGGTTCCTTTTCTTAGTGAAGTTGTCCATGCCCATCCCTTTCCTGAGTCTTAAAATAAAATAAACTTCCTGGGATTTATATTTATGTGTAGATAGTCAGTGTGTGTGTGTGCGTGTACATGTATTTGCACATGTGTGTATCTAAATCAAAGTACTAACAAAGGTTTACTGTGTCTTAACATGTACATCATCAGTGGAAGTTTTCACTGTGTTCATAGAAAGGGGTGTGTGTCTCTGTGTGTATATGAGAAAAAAAGAAAGAGCAAGAGAGACAGACGGAGAGAGGGAGAGAGAGTGCACCAGGAATTATCTATGCATAAAGAAATTAAAAGAGAATATTTTTCCAGAGCAATTGAAGCCCATCTCCTGAACAATGACGACAGCTCCTCATTTTCGACAACAATAGAGGGCACGTAGGAGTCAGCTCATTAGAATATCTGTGGCTCTTTTCTGTTCTCTCTGCATTAAGCCCCCATAATGTCAGTTGTCACTTATTAATGACAATTAACTAGTAATCAGCAGTGAGACTCTTCGAGGTGGTCCTTGCCTGACAGGTGAAGAAAGAGAACATTGCGTAGTGCCATGCAGTGACATGGAACCTTCAAAGGGAGCACGGCATTTCCATAAATTATTTCAGAAAGAAATTTTCCTTTAGACATTCTCTGTAAAGCATTAGGATCTTTAACCCTAGAAGGACTACATGGTTGCAGCTGTCCTCCCTCTCCCCCTCCCCTTATTGCTAGCATTGGATAAAATTGGAAGGCAGCCTGATCTGTCATGTAACCCAATTCCCATCTGGGGCTGGAATAGCTATCAACCCACTCTGCTGAAACTATAAATACCTTCCCTTGATACTCAACCTTAAGTGCTCACTTAAAACGATGCCCAGATATCAATAGTGAAGTTACCAACGGAGAGCAGCTAGGTGGATGGCCAGTAGAGACTGCGACACATCTATTATAATCCCTTTAAAACTTAAATGACTCACAAGCGCTCAGTTGATGTACACGGGTAGCCCATGAAGTTGTACCACCTTCTCCTCTGTTTCTGGTGGTGTTTACACCCACTTGTTATTTCTCATCTTAAATGAGATGGTAACCGCTGTTACTTGGTGTTTTTTACAGCAACCAGCACACTCAGGGCCCTGGACCTGGATTGCTACTGCAATACAAATTTGATGCAGTTACTTCTCTTGGAAAGACTGAAGTGGGAAAAAAACCACCAGCAGCAAGAAAACAACCATTACTTTCCCCCCATGCAAAGCTTTCCTCTTCACTCCTCTTCTTGTCTTATGCAACACCAGGGAAAGAGCACTCACCATCACATTTCATTCAAACTCTTTACTTGGGCTTCCTTCCTTATCTCTCCTTCTTCTCCCTGACTCTCCAGCTTGTGAAGCGACGAAGCCTTTACATTGAATACTTCAGCTGTCCAGTACAGAGCCTCGTTTCCTTCCAGACAAATTCAGCCTTATTCCATGTTTTTTCACGAGAGGTCAGAGAGGTTTCCAAACATCACTCAGGCACACTCCTATCTCCCAGCACAGAGCCCCTTTGAGCTTTACCCACATGGATCCCCTTTTGTTTCCTAACAGACAAACAGGCCTTCCAGACTTTCCTTTTTCGCCCCTCTCAGTCCAAGCTTTCAAAATCCCTGCAGTTTGCTCTTGCTAATAACAATTATTCTCCTATCACTACTTTCTCACAGTGGATCTCCAAGCTGCAATTCTTTTTTGTGCTGCTTTTACACTTTTGATGGCTGCTGATCATTAGGCTGTTCTTAGTCGTTCCTCGGTCCTATTTCTTCTTTTTACTTTTCCAGATTCCCGGTTGTCAAAGCACAGTTAAAAAATGTGAAATGTGACACTCACCAACCCCCAAAACTCGGGTGGAGGATCCCTATGCAATGTTAAGTCTAGACCTGCTGCCTTTTTTAGAGCAAAGCTATCTAATTTTTCACATTATCCCGCCACAAAAAGTAGTGATGAGAAATAGTAGAGACAGTTAATACTAAATGCTACAAACTTCAGCAAGAAAGCACTTTAGAGGCAGCTAAGAATACAACTCTCCCTTGAACATAAAGATACACATGACTGAGAAAAGAAATGTGCTAGACAGTGCATCCTTGAACCACATTTTATCATCATGCTACACACTCAGATACTACTATATATAATTATTAATACAGCATGCCCATTGCAAACATGCTGAGTGTGTTTGACCTTGGATTGCCAAGTAATATACCAATTGTGGGCAGTGTCTGAGCCTGCAGTGCTTTGTAGAGACAGCACTTGCACATTAATAAACTTAAAGCTTCTTTACTGTGAGAATTTTCCAGTTAAACCATTATATTTACACTGGTAGCATTAGGAAATTTCCCTGCCACAGGAGGCCTGGGTAGTTTTTCTCATTACAGAATAAAAGTGGCTTTTTTCCAGTTTGGCTTAAATTGCTTCCACAGTACTTTAGCCTAAATTGAAAAAAGTCCAGAATTAAAATGCTTAGGGAGTGACTTATACGAGTGAGAAAAGCCATTAATTAATCTCACAGCCTACAACGGGTCTAGCTTTCCCTTGGAACATGGGATGAACAGAACTGATCTACCACACAACTTTTTCACATTTATTAGTACTAAGCAATAAGAAGTCAAAGACCCTGAAGCCAAAGGGCAGTGTTTTGAAGTGTCACTTCTTGTATTGACAGGAACAGAGGGTCAAGCTGAAGTGAAGAGGTCACCTGAGAACATAAAATTTTGCACCCCTTTATCAAGATCAAAATGCCATCACATTTCTTTCCTTCCCACTCCACTTTCAAACTCCTTGCAGAACGATGGTGACTTGCAGGGCTTCTGTGCCAGTTCTCCTTTCTGTGCTGGAGACAGGGAAGAGGAGAGAGAAGAGGATGTTCTTGACACTCAGCCTGTAGCAGTGCTTCCATGACAACAAATAAGATGTTACATGTTGAAACAGAGCAGCAATAAACTAAGCCTAACCAGGGCTTGAAGAAGGTTGGTTTTTACAGAACACTGCTACTCAGAATTGCTCAGGTTAAATCACCATTTCTTTGCATGCCTCAACACATTGTGCATTACTAGGAGGAGAGAGGAAGGTGAGAGCGGCAGAAATTATCATCATCATCATCATCAAATGGTTTGCGTTAGAAGACACCTTAAAGACCATCTAGTTCCAACTCTCCTGCCATGGGCACGAGGAGAGGCAGTCTTGAGCATCCAAACTCCTCTGAAAGGAACATCAAGGAGTGAAGGGACTCAGAGCATGGTGATACACAGTGCAGTATAAGTAAACTGAAGTGCCAGCTGGCAGGTAAATATAGTTTGCCAAACTGAGTTAGCACGCACCAGTCTACTAGTAGAATTTATTTGAACAAAACTGCTTCCTCCTAGTTATTGGATCTTCCAGATTATATTGGACTGAACTCGACAACTTATTTTGATTATAAAAATTCTTGGGGAGTAAGGAACTGTGTCTGAAAACACACTCTATCGGCTAGACCTCTACCTGCTGATCAGGTGCTTTGGGTACTATTTCTGAATACACCATCGCCAGCATGCTGCTTTCTGGTTTCCCCACCATCATGTGTGTCACCCTTTGGGTAGAAAGTATGAGTACCAACACACATTAATGCTTCACAGACAAGCTCTAATACAAACTGCAGTTTGTACACACTGTAAGAAGAAGGCTTTGACAAGATGTCGTGTGTAGCAAGAGAGATGACTTTCACCTGCATGGCCTTGAAGGCTGGCCTGTATTTGCCTAATGGAACCCATCAGCCCTTAAGATTTCATAATGTATGCTGTCCTGAGCAAATGAATCAGCTCCGGACTCCTACAGGAGCAGATGGGTTGCAGACAACCAGACTCCAACCCTCCTTCCTCAAGTGACCACGTGGCATTTAGCTGCAGGTGTCCTAAATCTGACAAGCCTGGTCAGGAACCTGTCAGGCTTTAACCTCCATCTTCAGACAATGCTGACACAACCACTCTGGACAGAAGTACAGTGCACTGTCACTATATTAAATTTGTTCAGAATTATACTCTACTGATGGTCAGCCCGTTGTGCCCTGAACAATTTAGTTTGAGAAATGCTTCTTTAAAACGAGCAAATAATTTTAGCAGTTAAACCTCCTCCACATTTTTTCATTAAGAAGTTCACTTGGAAATAAAAACAATATAAGTCCTGACAGCCTGGCCATAGCTAATCAAATTTAAATTTCATATTTTTTACATGGAAGAGGGGAAAAAAAGAGGTAAAACTATAGTAATTATGTTGAAAACTTATTAGAGATATTTTGACTGCACTAACTCTGATTCAGCAGGTCACTAGGCAAGACTGAAGAGGAGAGTGTAAAAAAAGCGATCTTCACAACTGATTAACTGGAACTTCTCATTCTCAGTGGGAAGGTCTATAGCTTTTATCATTATCACCCATTCTAGTACTGGTTGTCTGAAAGTAAGAAGGTCCATTAGCCATGCATCAGTGTTTGCAGTTCTGATCTCTTGGTGCTAAACTATTCTAAAATCAGTTTTGCTGTATCACTAGTCAAAAAAACCCAAAGCTGATGAAGATAGCTGGACAAAGAAGCATGTTTCATAAATTACACTAACCTTGGGTAACCTGCAACATCTAAATAGACTTGTAAAGTTTTCTCCTTTTTTACAACACACCCAGTTTTGAGTATCAATATTTTCACCTAGCTATGACATCACCTTTTAATTAGAATCGCATCTTTCATCCCCAAATGCGTCCACTCCACCTACCTGTAAGATGACAACACACACTGATGAAGAGGAACTGTGCAGAGCCACAAGAAACATTACGAGAAGAAATTCAATCGGAACTGCAGGAGAAACAAAAATTTGGAAGAATCGTATTATCTAGATTAATATCTGACCAGTAAATTGGGGTTAGCATTCTATTTTGATACACGAACAGAAAAGGACCCTGCTTTACATTTCAGGGAACAGATGGTGAAATCCCACTTCCTGCTACTTTCATGCTGGGAGAGTAACTCAATACTGCATCAGCCAGGAGACCGACACCTACAGAGCTGCGAGAACACTCCACATGGGAACTGGCTTCTCCTTGGAGGTTTCCTAACCAGGACCCCTGCCATATTATTTAAAGAATATCACACGATCAAATTTGAGATGGCTTTGGAAATTGCAACCAGAAGCTGATGCCGTATGCCTTGATTAGTCTAATGCAAGATAATGTGTATATTTTTATGCCTTTTTACTTAATTGCAACTGCATTTTAGTGGCATCCGTGCTAAGGACAGATTATGTTTAGTGTCATTATTACCTGCATAACCACCCAGAGAAACCTGTAACAAGGTTATGTTGCAGAAGACATTAGTAAATATCCCACTAAATGCTATTAAAAACGGGAAAAAAAGTCATTTCATTCAAGACTAATGTCATCAGTGCACAGATCTTTCATATTTCCAGTGGTTTGCATCAGCTTCAGAACAGCAAGACTTAAAAGTGCCCAGAAGCAGAAATCAAACCTAGAAACAGACAGACCAAGATCTTCCCCTCTGAGAACAGATACATTCAAACATGTAAACACCAGCGATGTACTGCTGAAAAAAATGCAGCTTTATGTATCTGTGAGAAGAATCATATACAATGGATTTTGAATACATCACAAAATAGGTATATAGGCTTACAGAGATTACTATGGATTTTAAGGCTCTTGCATCTCTTTTCTTCAAGACCAGTCCTAAAAGGCTATGTGGTCTCTCTCACATAGTAGCTTTAGTAGCTACTAATAAAATAGTACGAACTTACCTTTGTTGAAATCTTATTGAAATAAAGAAGAAACAAACCTGCAAAGCAATTGCAAGGGAAAGAATAATTTGTTTTTAAACCCTGTGCAATTTCTTTAAAAAGGAAATTTTTTCAGAAATACAATACTCAAACAAAAGTGGCAAAAATCCAAAGAATATAAAGATCCTACTGTCATCGTGCTTTATTTTTTTAAGCAAGTGAAACATTGGAGCCCTCAAATTTTCATCTACTTCATATTTCAGTCTTAGAAAGTGTTACATCAGCATAGTCGCCTGGTAAAGCTGCTAGTTTATTCTAAATGGACTTTCTTCAGACACTGGCACAGATGATGAGTGATTGTCCAATTCTGAAGCTATCAGAACTGAACGGATTTAGCAATGTCATAAACACCCCTCGAGGGAGTCACCTGGTGTTGAGAACTCACTTTACATGCCATGTTTCAAAATGAGTTTTAATGGATTTACATTAGATTCAAATCCACTTTAGAGCTATTATTTCTCCCTTTCAACCTTTTCACCCACTACTGCAATGTAATACAGCAAATTCTATAATCACATGTTTGCAGGCCCGTGGTAAAGTACACAAAACTTCAAAGGGTTATTATTTAAAGGCTCTGTATTACAGCCGTGGGTCTGAGTGTTATTCTTCCTCACCACCCCTTGGGCCCAAAGTACATAATCATCCAGTAATTGAACTGAAACATCTAAATGGCTAGATCCCCTGAAGGACATAGGTATGTAGCAGCGAAGAAAGTAAGGGATATTTAAAAAAAAAAATACTCACGGCACTTTCCTGCATTTCTTAGAAATAGTATGTAAATTAAACTGACCTGGACGTGCCAGGCTCTTGCAGAAAACAGAACAACGCATGGATATTTCTGGGACTGTAACTAAAGAAAAGATTAAATGTAGAAATGTGCTGCATTTGGAAGCAAAGGTCTTGCATTCAAATTACTTTCAGAAGAACTGAGGAGGAGCAGAAATATACATATGTACACAGAACTATATATAACACAACGGTATCACTAATACCATGTGAAAGCAAACCCCTCTAGGTCCTCATATTTAATAGCCCCTCCAAAAAGTGTAATGGATAGCAGATCCCAGGCTTTCATACACTGTAACTGTCAAAGCACTCAGGAGATAGAGTAGTGAAGGCTCTGACAGCTCTCTTTTACAGACTAAATGACATCTGCATTCAACAGAACAGAAATAAAGATTAAGGGAAACACCTGATATGATAGCACTCAGCTTACCTCAAAATGCAATATTTAAAAAGTACAGAGAAACACAGGTCTGCCTTCTTGTACTGTAAGTAAAAACTGGTGTCAAAGCCTCGGAGGTCTTCATTGCTGCCAGAAAGTCAAGTATTGCAGCATCCAACAGACTACAGGGGCAGAAGCCACAGCCCCTCACTATGCAACTGTTGAAATCAAAAGGTTTTTTGCTTGAGAAGCAAGGGAGGAGATGGTCCTTGAATCCACACAGAAAATGACTACGGGCGCACTCATACAGCACAGGAAAATGATCTTGGCCAAAACCTTTGCAGCCCTTCTTGTACTTCAGTGATGAGCAGAATGCCCGTTGCTAATTGATGGCGCCCCACTGATTTTGTACCTTTTGCAGGATGTACCTAGTGCAAATCTCTTTTAAGAGGTTATTAGTATTACAGCTTCGAATGAAGCACGTCAGCGTACAGATCACGAGAGATGATTTTGAATAGATTTCTGGTGGTTGATTATATAAACGATGCCTCTTATTGCTGGAATAACACCTCAAAGGCAATATAATGACGACATGACAATGTATGTAAATCAAGAACTGCATGTGGGTTTATTTTACACTTGAGAAAACAGTGGATTTAATTGTGTGAACCAAAATGTACTGTACAATATTAATGATAAAACATCAAAATGTATAATTCATAGTGCATTGCTTGCTTTATTTTTATTTATTTATTTTTTTTGTCAGATAGTTCCTTTAAGTACATGCATCTGGAAAGATGCAGGTGCCAGTAAAATTTCTCTATTTATATCAAGCTGCAGGAACTAAATTTTATTCAAAAAGTGTGGTTTTACATTATATACACAGAAATCGAATATAAAATGACAATATAAAAAGTTAAAAGAGAAAGCATACAGCCAGAAGGTACAAAGAAATTTGAACAGTTTAAAATGGTACGATATGTAACATGTATTCTTTTAAGCTGATGCTGGCAATTTACAAGGAACAGAATCCAACATTTGCCCCATTTTTTTGTTTTCATTTACCAATGCAGCACACTATAGAAAGGTCAGCTTGTACCAAAGCTTAACATTTGTAAATAACTATAAACTGCAGTATTTTACACAGAAAAAAAAAAAAAGGAGGAAACAAAAGAGCATTTTTACACTTGTTTTAAATAACAGCTTGCATACTTTTTTTTTTTTTTTTTGCCAAAAAGTGGCAATTCTCAGCATCCATAGGGTTTGGGCATAGTGGCAAATTGGTTTGCTTTTTTTTTGTTAATTAGTATTTAACTTATACAGTTGTGGCTTCCTAACCCATTGAGTACTACACAGCTCTCCTTCTTCCAAGGACTGCATGCACAATTTCTTCACAAACCAGTTCTGCATTAGAAAAAAAAAAAAAAAAAAAAGAAGCTCATTCATTTAAAAAAAATAACGTCTGCTTCTGACACAGCTTTTATTTGAATGAAATGCCTTTAAGCCTTGTGTTTGTTTTGTTTTTTCCTTATTTACTTATTTAGTCACTGGGAAAGGCACAGAAATGCTATTACAGTTCTCAGAGGGTTAAAACTTGACACTACCAGGTTCTGTGACCTTTATTGTCATGGCAACTTTGCAATTTTAGGATGTCTCTTTATCATTGTTCTTTGTGTCTTTCTTTACGGCTAAATTAATGTCTCTCAATAGTGTCTCCCACTATATTCTACAAAAGATAGCTTAACATCAAGGACAGATGTTGAAAATAAAGGTCAGACTTTGACTCACAAAAAATAAAAACAGAAACAAAAAATAACCATGCACAGATCAGACAAAGAGCATATAAATATAACTACAAAATAAGTGTAAGAAAAACCAAGGTCCAGATAGGCAGTTCAGCAACAAAAGTAAGACTGATTTCAGAGGCTCAGGTCAGGCCTAGTGCAGTACTATGAAGAAGTTTAGTGCAATGTTCCCGTGGTCACTTGCATACCTGGCTGCTTACCTGGACGCTATTGTTTTTCTAACTCAGTTACATAGATCAGATGGTCCTCTGGGGACTTGCCATGTGTTTTACTAAGGTGCAGTTTGACTGCATGCTTGCTTGCAAAAGTTCGGTTACAGAGCTTACACTGGAATGTGGAGCCTAAGTCCTCCTCGGCAATTCCAAGTGAGCCCAAAGTCTTGTTTGCGAGGACTTTTGAAACATTCTGCTGTTCTTGAATCTGATTAAGTGGCAACTTTGACAGATCCTTCAAACTAAACCCAAGATGTGTCTCTAAGTGACTTATGTACGTAGAAGCAGTCCTGAACTGAGAGGCACAATCATTGCAAAAGAAAACAGGATGCCCTGTGTCCAAGTTCTTTAAAAATTTAGTTCCACCTGTCCTCCTTAACTGATACTTCACATTGGCCAGCCAGTGGCTAATTGTGGTCATGGAAAGACCAGTAAACTTAGAGATGTGTACCCGCTCCTGTGGACCTAAGTCCGACATAATGTATTTGCCTTCCGGGGTCTCCCTCAAGCTGGAAGCAAACTGGGCTTGAAGGATTAGAAGATGCTGAGGGTTCCAGTTGGACTGTCTGCCCTTCCTCTTGTGTACTGGTGACAGTTCATCCAGAGCCTCCTCGAAACTGCTCCCGTCAGCATCAGACTTCTCTGACACAGTAGACGGAGTCGACGACTTGGGTGTCAAACGCCCTGTAAGGTTCTTCACCATATCAGAAATATCCAGCAGGGCGCTCTCCCTTAGCGGGGATGAGGCAGAGTCAGCCACGCTGGAAACAAGAGGTTTGGTTTTTGACTTAGTTAAATCAATAGGTTGATCACTGTTCTCATAGTAATACCGATCAATAGCATCAGCCTGCTTGACCGGTGTGGCTGGGTAAATGGGTTTGTCCAACATGCTGTTGCTAATTTTGTACAGCATGGCCAAAGGGTCCAGAGAGGGGCTTACTGGCTTAGAAATTTTGCCTAAGTGGGTATTCATAATGGACTGTAAAGCGCTCAAAGGATTAATGAAGGATGGCTCAGGGGAATGATCTGTGATGATTCCTAAATTGTTACAGCCATTTGCAACCTTTGTTTTAAGTGGCTCTGTACCATTTGGCGTATGTGCTTCTGCTGGACTATCCTTTTTGACCTTCTGAACTTCTGCCTCAGAGCTCTTCTTCTGCTGCTGTTTGTTATTTGTTTCTTCTGCTTTTGGAAAGTCCTTGTTTTCTTTAGCAGCAGGTGACATAGGTTTGACTGGAGAACTCTTCTCTTTCTCCAAAGGCTTTTCTTCCTTCTTCACGCTGATTTTACCTGTAACTTTCTCCACCAGTTCTTCCATAGCAGATACATTGCTCTTGTGGGGTGGGGGTGTAAGATCTCCCGGGGAATGGATGAGGGCATTGTGTTCTGATGACAGTGATTTTACACTGCTGGCGTAAGACGGCTGCATTTGAACACTCTGCACTGCAGGCTGAAGGGGTTTGACCGTTCCCGGGAGCTGGTAAGCTGCATGAATGCTGGGATATCCTCCCCAGGAAGGAGCTCCATTCTGAGCTTTGCTGATAGCTGTCGTCACTGTGTTCTCCAGTGATTTCAAAATGTCTATTCCACCTTTAGGGCTGTCATCCAAGTCCTCCTCTCTGAGGTACTGGTACAAAGTTGTTGGCTCAAATTTCTCTGCAGAGTCCTCATTCTCTTCTTTAATTTTTTTCTCTGTTTCAGTGACCACCACCTTTTCCTTCTCTAGGTCTTTCTTTTCTTCAGAGTTTGTGGAGCCTGCTGGAGAATCGGGTTGCTTTTTAATGTTGGAGGCTGGTAGCCTCGTGTGGGTGGTGGGTGGAAGAGGTATGGACTGTATCTTCTCCTCCACCACAGGGTCCAATACTAGCTGTTTGCCTTTTTTGGAAGCAGAATTGGTCACCTTCAAGAAATGACCGGTGACCATCATGTGAGCAGTGAGTTGCTGCAAAGTGTCATGGGAACTGCCACATTCCATGCATTTCAGTATTTGGGCTTTGCGTGCCTCAAACTGCCAAGTGTAGCTAGCACCATTTTGATAGCCATAGCGATTGTTTGGAGTCACATAGGGGTTGGCAGTTTTCTGATCCTTTGCAGACTCACCTAGTGAAGCCTCTGCAGCAATCCCTGTTGGCTCAGGTGAACAAGGTGAAGCTAAGTCCTGAAGTGCTCGCTTTTTGGTAGAAGGGACCAATTTAGTGATGGCTGGTACTGGCTCCTTCAGAGGCACTTTCTGGTAATGCTTTGTTTTTATCATATGGACACTGAGGTCTTGCAAAGACTCAAATGAATGCCCACAGTACATGCACTTCAGCACTTTTTGGGCATCCTCTTTGCCTTCCATTTCCATAAGTGATCTTTTTCTAGGCTTTGACCACCGTTTGGTCTTATCCGCTTCTTTATCTCTATTGTCATCACGGTAATGTCCAGTTTCGTTCATGTGCACGGTTAGCTCCACCAGCGTGTCATACGCCGCACTGCAGTCTTTGCATCGGAACTTGCTGGCACCAGTGAACACAGACCCATAAAGTTTATTGTTTTGCCGGTAAAGCTGTACTGTGCTGAAAAGACTCGGCTCTGGGAGAAGTCCGTACGACGAGGTCTGCTGCAAAGTTTTAGCTAACGCAGCTTGGTGCCAGTCATAACCTGAGCCTCCACTGTTACTATTACTGTTACTAGTACTACTGGTAGTTGTAGTGGTACTAGTGGTACTGGTAGTACTAGTACTCTGGGAATTGGCATTGGTGTCAGTACTGGTGGTGTTTTCGTTCTGGCTGATTCCGTTGTTGCTGGTGGTTGGATTGGATTTCTTTAAGTCCAAAGCTAAACTGGACCAGCAAGTCTCTGAAAGCAAATTTGCATAGACAGCTTTTATTTGTGCCAAGCTGTCCTGTGGATAGGAAACATTGTCTGTGCACTGAGGATCCTCTTTCTCTTCTTTTGAGGAAGTGCTTTTGAAATGGGCCAACTGATCGCTGTTTTCACTAAACGGCGACCCATAGCCTGCATCCTGATTAGTTGCAGTGCTAACTGGGGAGTTCTGGTAGCTTTGAGCCTCTTTGATCTCTGCTTCTTCATTGCACAAATACTCATTCTCCTGGATGTCCAGAGACAGCCCGTCATCTTCCACGCTGTCTTCATCTATTTCTGCTGCTTTCAATTCCTCCTCAGGAACATATGCTAAAATACAGGAGGGGAGGAGGGGAGCAAAACAAGACAAAGTTATTGAACACACACATTCTACATCATTGCTGTCTTCTGCACAAAAAGCAGTAGCCATAAAGACAAATTTTGAAGATACATCCAGAAACCAAACTCACCATCACTCACATGCTCCACCTATAAATCCACACACTCTGTCCTGGTTGCAGTTTGATATCAGTGCTATCTAAGAATAAACTTTGACTTCAGCAGTAAAATATGTGCCAGGACCACAGCAGATACCATAACATCAAAACCAAAATGAAACAAAGAGCCTACTAAACCAGGTTTTATCAACTTAAAAAATGGCCTGGCACTGATTTACATTTATTGCACTACGTATGCACAACACAACTGCTGACCTGCACCCCTCAGACCTAGGCACTCAGAACCCCTGGACTGACCAACTCCATCTCATCAGGGTTTTTTTTTCCTGGAAAACTGGCTTTAGCCACAGCTTCAAGGGCCATTTCTGTGTCACTGATACCTGACTCTGATGGAGCTATACGGGGCACGCACGACAGGTCAGGTGTTGCAGGGTCTCCTGGTGCCTGGCTGTACTAGTTCCATCTGACAGCAGAACAGCTTTAATTTTCACAAGATGAAAAGAGAAGCAAGACTAAAACTGTTTGCTGAAACGGCAAGGATATACTTGGCCTCCTGTGATGATGTGATGTGGGTCCTGCTTTTACCATTTTTAAAACAGCAGCGAGGAACTAAAAGTAAATGTTAGAGATCAATTTTTAAAAGCAACAAACAAAAAACTTGAGACCTCCATCCCAGCTCGATTGTTTGCTTAGGGTAAATGTAAAACTTCACTATTGTATTGCCACCTGGTGAAACTATATAATCTTAGCAAACTATGTGTTTATCTATATCAACTATTTTTTAAACTAGCAAATGTGATATTCATGAGCAGATGGCCATTACATCAAAACACATTTACTCCAAGGGCCCAATTCACAGAAGTGGCTTCCATGTACCTAAGTGATAAATGTACACTTTCATTGCAAACCAGAAAATATACTTGTACACATTTCCCTCCAGTTTTGTAAGAGAAGCTTAAAAAAAAAAATCACAATGATAATGGAATGTAGATCATTTATAAGCATGTCAAGATAGAAAAAAAAAAATGGATTGTGAAGAATTTTCAGTGATCGAATAAAAAAAAAAGCCTCCTTGTCAGGTGAACTGTACAGCAGGTGATGCTGAAATGTGGGCTGTCCTTCCATGGTACAATACTGAAAGAAAGGCAGAAAAAAGAGGCACTTCTGTTCCCATGTGATATGTAGAAAATACGTATTATCATGTTAACTACGCTGAGGTCTTCTTCACCTGGGAGGAGGGTGTAAGTACACATTGATGGTTTTGTACACAGTCGCTAATATATTCTGAAACTTCTTTTCTGATAAAGAATCTGCTCTTACTGTAACACAATCACTTTTTGAAACGTATCTTTTTATTTTACAAAAGTAACAGTAGTATGGCCAAAACTGGATTCTGTATTCACATTTACAATTCAGTCTTAATGCAGCCCCTAACTACTTTAGTTTGATCTTTTAAGATAAGGTAGAAGAACAGCCCATCTAGTACCAGGGTAGTGCTGATGCCCACTTAAGATGCCCACCGCGCATCTTTCATCTGTCCTCTGAGAGTCACATTTTTTCCAGAATGGAATTTGATTTTTTAGTTTTTAAAAATGTGTTAAGCAGGATCCAATTCCTTACAGACTGCATCAATCTCCAGTGTTTTCTAATATATTTTAATGGGCCGGGGAGCATCAAGCACAATCAAAATCACTGCAGAAATCATCCTGGAGCCAAAGGGAGGAAGTTGGAAGGAAAACAGAAACAAAAAAATATTAAAAACGCATTTTGTCTATAAAATGAAGAATAAAATACAGAAATAGTAAAAGAACTCAGAAGTCAGTCAGCTTCCCAGTGTTGCAGTAATGCTGCTGTTGAAACACTCTGCAGGTATTTGAGCATGATAGCACCGCTGCAGTTGTGAATTGTAGATATGTAAGCTGGCTCGCTCCTGCAGCTACCGTCTAAGATCTCTTGGCTCTCTCATTAAAAACACCTGTTTTCACTCATTTCTAGCAGCAAAAGACAGGCTAGTTTTAAGTTTCAGAACAATAAAAACCATCTATTGAATACTACGGTTTCTGATTCTGAAATTAGTTTTAAACAAAAAAATAAACTATGCATAAAAATGGACAGCTACCATCTAGCATTTTTATTTTTTAAAAGAATCCAGAATTCAGCAATGATCAGCAGAAAATCACCAAGTAGAAGCTAAAACTGAGGGAGGTCACATTCTGTGTTTTCATGAACAGCTATCTTCTTCCTAACCTCAGTGGAACTATGCCAGTTTTCTCTAATTTTCGCATCTCAACATTTTAAATAGATAGATGTAAGAAACTGCTACGAGATGCTGAATGTTGCTATAGTCAATACAGCATTTTGTAAAGATCCGTTTGAAATACCTGCTTACATCTCTTTACTTAATTCTAAATTGCATAAATATATATTCCTATAACTGTTATATGTAAACATCTAAATATCTGCTTAAGTAGAATATTCTAGTTGAGCCAATATCCCGTCTTTTATTTTCCTTTAGTTATTTATGACAGCATATTTTCTCTATTCTCATACTTCTGCACCATACCATAAAAATAAAAGGAGCTAAACCACACAAGAAATGTTAAAACTACATAAAAGGTCACTGTTAAACTGTCAAAGCAAAGAAACTGAGTGTTAGGCTGAAATATCCATCTTCTACTTACTTTCCCAGTCTTAGGTTCTGCTCAGACTACTACACAATTGAGCTCACTCTCTTACCAATATATACTGCAATATAAGAGATAAGAATGCACAATTGGCCAGGACTCTGATTTTCTGATTTCAGAATTTAAGCCAGATTCGGGGAAAAAAAATGAATTTACATGATATGCACATCTACATGTTTGTACAGTTATCTGAAATAACACAAAGAAATAATGCTTCTTGAAAAAAAAAGAGAGCAATCTATCTGAAATGCTTAATTTCTGTCATGGCAATCAAAATGTTATTTAACTCCTTGAGTAACCATAGGATACATACAATACCTTTTCATTCAAGACTACTAATGTTTATAAGATGAATAGCAGCATACTCAACATATGGTATTTTGCAAGGCCAGTGCAATTCTCTGACTGAAAAGGTTTCTGTCAGAGATAATTCAGAAGTATACAAAACGTAGACTGTTAATTTCTAAAAATACATATGTTTTACTAAATTTCTCACAGAAATTTGACAAATAAGTAGGCTTCAGAATTTTAAACATAGCAAAAATATCTCTATTATAATAACAAGTAACATTATTTTGCATCAAATAAAAACATGAATTGTTCAGACCCTCTCCCTAAATTATTACAGGCAGCTCAACAGACAGACAGCGTATCTTTTCGTGACCAAAAAACTTTCAGCCATCTTCTCCAGACACTCCTGCATCCGCACTGACTCTGTTGGTTTACATGTGTCCTGAAACCACACACAAATACCAAGAGCTAGTATAAGCAATGATCCTCATCAATAAAAACTACATCCAAAGCAGGAAAAAAAATTGCAGAACACAATGTCAGCTTTTCTTTTCCTTCTCATTTGTGTGTACCTAGGCTCGGGCAAATACACATTGGAAAAATCTTCAAAACCCAGACAACTAAAAATTAGGGGGAGCAGTTTGTATTTCTTTTCTTCTTATTAAGGCTCGCTAATGTTTTCCCTGCTAAATGAACCTTCTGGATGCCAATGCTTCACATAGATACACTGTCATCTCTGAGCAGTGTTTAAAGCTGTGCATTCTAATCCAAGTGGACACGAGACGCTATATATTGCACATGTGAGTAACACAGCACATTGTGTTTGCTTACTGAGACTGTTTACACTATAAATACAAATCCATTGTTTGAAAAGGCAGACAGAGATCCAAAATGTAAGGATGTGGCTAAAAATATAAATATTCTCACATAAAACCTTTCCGTAACCTCAGACCAGCGCTTTTGAAGGAGTCTCTCTCTACAGAGCTATTCTTTTCCATTCAAAAAGGGATTCAGCGTTGAACACGTTATTTTGAAAAGGACAAAAAGTAATGATTGCATTTGGTTTTAACAGTCTGCAAAATTAAATGCAGTAAACTCTTCAAAGACCTGATTTTAAATCCTCCAAATAAATGCATTTATTCAGAAGAAACACCTAAGTATTGAAGGCCCCAATTCAGTAAAGCAATTGAATACTTGAAATAATTTTCACTGAAATGCATATTTCATAGTTTCAATACACAGGAATGGGTTTAGGTCTAAAATTCATTATAAAATCAGGGCCTGCTCTCGGACTAAACAATAGTGGTACAATGTGAATGGTCATCACTCTTCAACAGATGTTATTTCCACAGTTTCTAATATTTACCCAGCCAACAGGAGACAGCAGCTGGAGAAGTTTTCACAGCCCACACTGTCACCTTGCACAAACCACACTCTAGGCTGGGAGTGACTTCCACTGCACACAAGAATACATTTCACATCTTAGGCAAAAAGTACAGATAGAAAAGACAATCTATAGCCACACATCTCCCTCATTACAGAAAAATTAGAGAGGGAAAAAAAAAAAAAAAAAAACATTTACAGATAGGTTTCCAGAAGAAAGAGTCATAAGAGTTTTACAAAATCTCACATTGTGAGAGGTTAACATGCCTGCTGGAAGATCTGTGAATTTCCTATATTAGTATATACAAATGTTCATACAAAATTCTGGCACAGATGCTACGAATCTCTCTGTACGTCTGTATTACAATGTCACTACAGTAGAAAAATATGGGTTAGTTACAACAAAGGCAACACAGACTACCAGTCAACCAAATAACCTCACTAAAGCGGTTTGTGTCTTTCATTTCTAATTGCAGCCAAAATGGGGGGCAAACTACTGGAACTGCCTACCCTTTAATTCTAATGCAATGAGTCTGAAAAGTAGATCAGGTACTGTAACAAGAACAACCTCCGTGTTTCTAGCAGGTTGAGTGATAACCCTCAAAGGCATCCCATTAAAAAT